>NC_064624.1:109130811-109433842 GCF_023898315.1 Schistocerca nitens
CGTCATATTCGCCATTGACTTTAGAAATTGTTTTACAATTGCAGTTTCGGCCTTTTGAGCCATTTTCAAGTGGTAATGTGGAAGATTTTGCTTCAGCTCATGACAGACATGTCTACATGTCAGCGTCTAAAATCATCTATAATTCATTTGAACAAGTGATTCATATCCTTAACATAAATATCACATGTTCACTCTCTTACAATGCATACGAAATTCTTCTTTAAAGAAAGGAGGTATTCTGCGGCAAGCGCTGCAGCTCTGCTGTTTGCTGTGCCTGAAACCACTTAAAACGATATAGCAGCACAGAACGGAGTGGATGACCTGCAAGAAATAGTTATGATCGGTGTCTCACTCAAGTGCTCCGAAATCTAAAGATGAAATGTCGATGCGCTAAAATGCTAAAAAGACCAATGGGTTTGCGATTGTTTGCTGTGTTACAATGCATCCTTTAAAGAATGAAAAAGTTCCAGGTTTGTGTCCCAGTCTGGCACACAGTACTCATCTGCCAGGAGGTTTCTAATCCACTGCTGAGTGGAAATCCGCTCTGGATACTTTTAGCCGCGCGGGATTAGCCGAGCGGTCTGGGGCGCTTCAGTCATGGGGTGCGCGGATGGTCCCGGCGGAGGTTCGAGCCCTCCCTCTGGCATGGGTGTGTGTCTGTGCGTGTCCTTAGCATAATGTAGGTGAAGTAGTGTGTAAGGTTAGGGACTGATGACCTTAGCAGTTAAGTCCCGTAAGATTTCACACACATTTTTGGATACTTGTACGCTCTTGCATAAACTATACATTATAGGTTTTTAACTTTTAACCTCGCACCTTGTGTGCTACAGGCGGCCGCTGTTGAGTGAACGCCTGCTGGGCTATCAGCCGTGGAACCTCTCCTCTGACGACGACTTCAGTGCGCTGTGCAAGGAGCGGCAGCCAGAGGCGTCGCAAATGTTCAGCCTCGCTGACGATCTGTACGCCTTCCATCGTGTCTACTGGGCCACTACAGCTGAGTACATCGATTCAGTCTACGTAGATAGCTTGAAGATTGTAGGTAAGTTTAACACTGGGACCCGGCCACTTCAGGGTTATGCGCTGACAACTGTTCAGTTGTTCGAGGAATGAGATTCAAATACCCTTCTGAATATATATTTTTAGCTCTTGCGTGATTTCGCACGCCACGTATGATCTCTGTTGCTCTTCCAAAGTCAGTTTTTCGATTCTTCGGCAACTCTCCGTCTGGATCTATGACAAGCTAACTACTTCATTTCGATGTATTATTGACTTCTTCATTATGCAGGGACTAAAAAAGACTACGTAGACAAAATTTTGGAGTGTTTAGAGAAGATTAAAAAGAACAAATTTTATGTGACACAAATGTGACAGGTGTGATGTTTTAGAGACGTTACTCAAGTGCCAGCTGGGTGCTAATGATTGTGTAACACACTCGAAACAAGTGGGTGTCTCACAAATAATGTTTGCAGCCTCAGCCTAAGAGGCAACCACCTCACCTGGGGTGTCTGCCAGTGTCTCGTCTCCCTCCCGTACGAGGCACGCAGCACCTCTAAAACAGTGCCCATCCCACAGCACTTTAAACACCGTCTGAACGCCAGTGCAGATAAGACCTTCATACGTGTGCGACACGTGCCTCATATAAAAAAGTGTTCCTCTTTATCTTCTATAAACACTCTAAAATTCTGTACATGTAGTTTTTTTCAGACCTAGTCTAAGGCTTTTTAAAAATGGCGAATGGTCTCTGAAACATAACGGCTACAGACAAGCTAATTTTCTGTCAATACTGTAACTGGTGTAGTGATCTAAATTTATCATGTGTGCTCCTAGCACGATACTGTTCGTATTTACTAATTTTCTTTGACGAATAATATTTCGATTTGTAACTGAACAGTTAATTGTATCAGATACGCTGTTAATATTATCCTTAGAAGTGTTAATACTATGAACTGTAGTAGGACTGAGGAAACACAGCTATCGCACCTGTCTGCTAAACAACTCTATTTGTTCGAATCACAATATTTTTTAAATTTATTATTTTATTCTCGTTGCTGGACTTTATCTCTTACTCGATCACCTATCCATCGTGCACCAGACATGAAACGAGTTGTAATAGTTTAATTCTCTCTTTGTACCTGCCTGATAGCTTCTTGTTCGGCAGGGAGTAACTCCATTTAAATGAGAGGAAAGTAGGACAGTGGGCTTGTGCTCTCTCAGCGGAAAAATTATTTATGCCTGCCGTTGTCACTCTTGGCCGCTTCAGGCAATCGAACTTGCAGGGTTTTCATTGGTAGTAAGCCGACAAATTAAGAAACTAAGGTGGTCGAAAAGGGTCACAACAGATAAGGAAGTAAGTTATCATAAGAATATCCGTATATTAGAACCAGGAACTGTAATACTGAGAAAAAAGGCTTTTCCAAAATTTCGGCTGTCGCCGATAATTTACTGCAGACAACCATAAGAATAATACTGGCAGATTAAAGGAAATACGCATTGTTAGCAAGTTACCAAACAAGCAGACTCTTACCCCATCTGTTGCTAGACTGAGCTGCACTCTGCAGCATGTCTATAATTATGACAGAAATTGTTATGGACACCGAGAACAAACGTGTGAGCTGTAGTTGATGTTTCAATTCCTCACGAGTGGCGGCAAGATATTAACGAATGAGCAGGGACAAGACCTTACAGAGTTATGGACCACTAGCTGTTTGTCTGGAAGCTAACTTTAAGCCCTACATTGAAGATATCTTCAGGGGCCGGCCGGTGTGGCCGTACGGTTCTAGGCGCTTCAGTCTGGAACCGCGTGACCGCTACGGTCGCAGGTTCGAATCCTGCCTCGGGCATGGATGTGTGTGATGTCCTTAGGTTAGTTAGGTTTAAGTAGTTCTAACTTATACTTGGTATATCTGAACACTTCTTAAATAAGGAGATGATTCAGAGGCTTCCTTTACCAGGATACAGGTTGGCTGGCAGCTTTTCAAGGAGCTCTTTGCGGTGTGGGGGAGTAGCCATGTATGTGAAAAACGGCATTCCATTTGAGTCAATTGATGTTTCAAAGTACTGCACAGAAAAGTTGTTTGAATGTTGTGCAGGTGAGGTTAAATTTAACGGAGCTAAACTTCTAACTGTTGTTATTTATAGATCCCCAGACTCCAATTTCACAACATTTTTGCTAAAGCTAGAGGAGGTTCTTGGTACACTTTATAGGAAATACAAAAAGTTAATTATATGTGGTGACTTCAATATTAATTGTATAATTGATTGTGCAAGGAAGAGGATGCTGGTAGACCTCCTTAATTCATATAATCTTATGCAAACCGTATTCTTTCCAACGAGAGTGCAAGGGAACAGTAGAACAACCATAGACAACATTTTTGTTCATTCCTCATTACTAGAAGGGCATTCTGTTAGCAAAAAGGTGAATGGCCTTTCAGATCATGATGCACAAATTTTAACTCTAAAAGATTTTTGTGCTGCAACACGTGTTAAATAGTCATCAGCTGTTTAGGAAAGCTGATCCAGTTGCTGTAGAGACCTTTGTAAACCTTATCAAGGAACAAGAGTGGCAAGATGTTTATAGCGCTGATACAGTAGACGATAAATATAATGCTTTTCTCAAGACTTTTCTCGTGCTCTTTGAAAGTTGCCTTCCGTTAGAACGTTCAAAACAGGGTACTAGCACAAACAGGCAGCCTGGGTGGCTGACTAGAGGGATAAGAATATCTTGTAGAACAAAGTGGCAATTATATCAAAACGTTAGAAACCATCAAAATCTAAATGCAGCAGCCCATTACAAACAGTATTGTAAGGTGCTTAAAAATGTTATTAGGAAGGCAAAAAGTATGTGGTATGCAGATAGAATAGCTAAGTCTCAGGATAAAATTAAAACCACATGGTCAGTTGTAAAGGAAGTGGCTAGTCTGCAGAGACAGGTCGAGGATAAAGAATCAGTGCGTAGTGGGAATGTCCGTGTTACTGATAAGTCGCATATATGTACAGTATTTAATAATCACTTTCTGAATATAGCAGGTGAACTAAATAGAAACCTAGTCCCAACAAGGAATCATATAGCGCTCTTAGAAAAAAGACAGGGATAATGTTGACAATTATAGACCTATTTCTATGCCATCGGTGTTTACTAAAGTTATCGAGAAGGTTGTATATGCAAGGTTACTGGAGCATTTAAATTCACATAATTTGCTGTCAAATGTTCAGTTTGGTTTTAGAAATGGTTTAACAACTGAAAATGCTATATTCTCTTTTCTCTGTGAGGTTTTGGACGGATTAAATAAAAGGTTGCGAACGCTAGGTGTTTTCTTTGATTTAACGAAGGCTTTTGACTGTGTTGACCAAAAAATGTTACTGCAGAAGTTGGACCATTATGGAGTAAGGGAAGTAGCTTACAATTGGTTCGCCTCTGACCTTAAGAACAGAAAGCAGAAGGTAATTCCCCGCAATACTGAGAGTGGTAGTGATGTTCAGTCCCAATGGGGCACTGTTAAGTGGGGCGTTCCCCAAGGGTCGGTGCTGGGGCCACTGCTGTTTCTTATTTATATAAATGATATGCCTTCTAGTATTACAGGTGATTCAAAAATATTTCTGTTTGCTGATGACACCAGGTTGATAGTGAAGGATCTTGTGTGTAATATTGAAACAGTATCAAATAACGTAGTTCATGAAATAAGTTCGTGGCTTGTGGAAAATAATTTGATGCTAAATCACGGTAAGACTCAGTTTTTTCAGTTTCTGACACACAATTCAACAAGAACCGATATTTTGATCAGACAGAATGGGCATATTATAAGCGAGACGGAACAGTTCAAGTTCCTAGGAGTTCGGATAGATAGTAAGCTGTTGTGGAAAGCCCATGTTCAGGATCTTGTTCAGAAACTAAATGCTGCTTTATTTACCATTAGAACAGTATCTGAAATAAGTGACACTACAACACGAAAAGTAGTCTACTTCGCATATTTCCATACGCTTGTGTCGTATTATTTTTTGGGGTAATTCTTCTGATTCAAAAAGGGTATTTTTGGGTGTTCGAGCTATATGTGGTGTAAGTTCGAGAACCTCTTGTCGACCCCTATTCAATAGTCTGGGAATTCTGACATTGCCCTCACAGTATATATTTTCTTTAATGTCGTTTGTTGTTACCAATATTAGCCTATTCCCAAGAGTTAGCAGCTTTCACTCAGTTAATACTAGGCAGAAATCCAATCTGCATATGGAATGCACTTCCTTGACTCTTGTGCAGAAAGGAGTGCAGTATTCTGCTGCATCCATTTTCAATAAGCTACCACAAGAACTCAAAAATCTTAGCAGTACCCCAAACACTTTTAAGTCTAAACTGAAGAGTTTCCTCATGGCTCACTCCTTCTATTCTGTCGAGGAGCTCCTGGAAGAGCTAAAAAATTAAGCAAATTCCAGTGTTACATTGTTGATTTTCTTTATTTAAGTTTACGACTTGTCACCTGAATATGTTTTTTTTTTATATTTCATTTTATCTGTTTCTAATATCGTGTTATAATTTCATGTATTGACTCGTCCCATGACTATGGAGACTTCTCCTTAATTTGGTCCCACGGAAGAATAAATAAATAAATAAATTAAATAAAAAAAAACTTCTAGGGGACTGATGACCCATCGTGCTCAGAGCCATTTTATCTTCAGGGGAAAGTGGTCGTGATAATCCAGAGAGATCGGAGAGGTCGTGGCAGTTCGGTCGAGATGGGGGGGGGGGGGGGAGGGGGGGGGGAAAGAAACTGGTGCGAATCTCTTCTGAGCACGTGGCGATGTTCGAAATGTTTTGCAACATCCAGCAGGCTGCTACAACGCCCCTGTCTGAAAGAGTTGCCATCGCCACTATTAAAACAGTGGAGCTTCTCTGCCGGCTTCTTTACGCATCACTGTCCAGCAGAACTAGATGCTTGCCCACAACAGACCAACGTATCAGGAACTGAGCCCTGATCTGTTGTCGCTGCCATTGTGTAAAATCAACTAAATCGCAAATCCAAGCCTACAGATCTCACAAACACTTCCTGTGTGACGACTATCTGACCCAGTATCGCAGATCCACCTGACCTATCCCAGTTACAAACAACAACACCCATCAGTAGGACGAAAAACCCGTCCAAGTTGCAAATTTTTATTTTTTATTCATTCGATGACTTGTTTCGGACCGAGACCCATTGTTAAATCACCATAACATAGTCGAAAACGGCATTTCCGAAGATGTCAATAACGTGCAATGAATATTTACAGCGCATACAGATAACTCATCGAATTGGAACGGTTTTTCGTTCACTGATTACCAGAAGTTGCTGACCCAAACTACTGCAGCATACTGGAAGTTCGTAAAACCACCCATGTTAACTGTGCCAAATGTACAATCCTTGCACAGCTGCATCATCTACACAGCCTCAATTCGAATGATCTAATAAGTATAAAGTAAACGCATTATTCACGACACTAAACTTACATTCCGCATCCCAACAACTACATGCATTGCATCCTCACCATCAAAGATATTGAGTTCAGATCCACAGTTTTCTACACCGTCAGTCGAGCTCACCGTCATCATCCCAACAGTTTTTTGTGTCGCATCCCTAACATCCAGTTTAGAACCACTGTTTTCCACAACATTCACTCTCTTTCAACGTCCACATATCGTCCAACAGATGACGATAACAGCCACAGCCACCTTCCATTTTAACATCCAAGTCACCTATTCCAAAAAGCAATCCAACTTTATCTTCAGCCACACCAAAACATCAGCTTAAAACCTATACCTAACCTTGTTTCGCCGCATAAAACATCAAGACAAAGCAGCAGCATAGCATTCCATCCATATGTCTGTTCCATCAGCTCCAACGAGATCTTCATCACTCACATGTTATCTCAATGCTACAACTATACTTTAATGAAAATTGTTACAGTCTCGTAACACAGTCCCAGTCACTCTACACTCTACAAAGCACAGATAATTGCTACAACATACAATTAGATGGTACTGCCAATGGGTGCTTGTGAGACATCCTGATACCAGCACCTCATTCTGCAGAGCAGAAACCCTGGGAATGGTGGTACACATGAACAAAAACACTGCCACATTTTCCATAAACTGAACAATCTGTTGAAAAAGGATTCATTCTCCTCTCATCCATAACAACCACAGGTTACCAAACAACCTCAACAAGCCAGACTCAGTGCTTCATATCTTAAAGATATACTCACTGTATCTAATGACTGCTCGACAATTCAGTACATACAGTGTCACACAAATACGACCACCATATCTCTTGGTCCCAGTTTAAAATACTTGTCTATAACGCCACAAAACGAATTAAATATAGCATTTACAACACAAGACAATAAAGTCACACATTTTGTGAGTGTGTGGGTTGGTGCTATTCTGTCATTCTGCGCAACAGATTAATCTGAGATGTACCCTTTACCCTTTGGCCCCTGCAAGATGCAATTTCCACCCCCACACTACTACAGAAGTCAGACGGACACTCCTAACGTTCTAAAGAGAAATGCCTGAAAAACTTTCAGCAATAAATATCTTCTGGAGTCGTCCACTGTAAGGAAATGACACATAAAATTCACAAAATTTCTTACTTAACTAGTGGGATACTTGGGTACTGGAGTAGTGCTAGTTAGTGTAAGAAAAACATGAAAGTAACGAAAATTATTATTTATTTTGCAAAAATTCTGAGAAATCACAATAGCACTTTTAGTTATGAATTGAACACGTTATTTGCAGGTTCTTTTCGGAATGTGAAGTTACCTCTTAAGGATAGGATTCGCTAATGAAATTTCTATACAAAGTTTGTTATTGACTTGGCAGAATGGCTGAGAGCCGCACCTACTCAACTTGAATAATTATCGGTTAGAATGTTGCTAGGCACAGTCGAGGCTGTCACGTGTGATACGCAGTGAAGGGTACTGTTGTGGAGGAAATGTGGGGGTCGCAAGAGCTGTAGCTGTGATGACTGCTGTCTGCGCCGCTCGCTGCCGACAAATAAGACAACTCTCGTTCTATCTGGATTGACCTTCGCCAATCAAACTCTCCCTGCGCCTTGATGAAGTCAAGGACTCCTATTCGCTCCTAGTCTATTGGCGTGGTACACCGGTCAGATAACCAGTCCACCGCGATGCCACTCAAAAATTCGCTCGCAAGCGTTTAACTATTACTCAGTCCGTTCACATCGCACAATAAGTGTGGCGGTGAAGACAGTGAACAACGCTTAATCGCAAGGACTCAATATACAGTTGCACTTCGATTCGCTCTCGACAGAGGTGCTCTCCCAGTGCAGTACTGAGGAGAGACTTGTTCCTCGCTCTTTGAGTACACGTACGAGCGCGCACGCTCTCGTTACGTGTTCTCGCTCCAGGAGCGACAACGGAATGGCCCCCTCTGCACGCCAGACGTGAAGGGGTATATCTTTCGATCTCTTCCATTACTCCTTCAGCTCAAGGCGTCAGAAATATCGTCTGCCAATCAGCATTGCTCTTCTAAAACGGGAGAATGACGTTTTGTTTAAGGCGACCAATCCGGAAATCTGTAGTATCGGTGTTTGGCGTTTGCTGTCTCCCTGTGAAAATCTCTGAAACTGCGTGCTATGTGTAAAGAATGCGTAGGCTAACCGCCCCCACACAATGTAGCGGAATTTGCTTTTAAGCCGAACACGGGGTCGTCCTTTCAATCGGGCTAATGCTGTCTGCTCTACAGGCGGTCACTGGCCGACGTAGATAGCTTGGGACCGGCCTCCTGGGGTGCAGTTGCCTCTCTCGAGCTAAAAGCTCCTGTGACCATCGAGTCTGGAATGTATGTGTGTACGCCAGCCTCGAGTATTTCAACCACGGTGCGCACTTGCGATTTATTAGTTATTTGCATATCATTTACATGAATTCATACAATACTGACTTTATCTTATCGAGTTTGGGCTCGAATGAAGCGCCTTGATGTGCAGAATATGATTGTGAGGGCGGAATATGTAAGCAATGAAGGAGACCACGACGCCTTACAATTTCAGGAAATTATTATGAGAGGCTGCTCATGACTCCATTACTTTCGACCTCTGGAAAAAAAAAAAACCTCTTGTTTCCTACTAGCTCTAGTCAAGTTGTGTGATATTATACTGTATGCAAGTTTATATCCCACGGCTCACCTATGATTTAAGGGTCTTTGTATACTAATCAAAACGTCATGGAACCCAGGTTCGAACCTCGCTACTGCTTAAATTTAGAATAAAAATCATCAGTAATGATGGATGGGCGGATAGAGCTTCAAGGAACTTTTTTCCACTGCTCCTAAAACCCTAAAGAGTCAGCAGTGCTCAAAGGCATGAGAATGCAGAAGGTAATGGGAACCACTGGTGTCTGTCCACAGGACATGTGGCCTGATATTGAAAAGTGGTATGATGACTCCTCCATTGGCGAAATATTCCGCACTAGTCGCACATTCGGATCTCTGGGAGGAAACTGGCAAGTGCCAGGTGTCCCAATGAGTTATGTTTACTGTATAGCTCCTTGTCTGGCACACCATGCTTCTTTTGTCACTGTAAATCTTACTCAACAGCATATCTCCATCTGCCTCGGTAACTTCACCTCTTGGTGTAGCCTCTGCTACATCAAAATCACTTATGTTAAAAACCCAAGGAATTACTACAATAAGTACCACCAATCATGTCTCTCTCCCTAACTTCCACCATGGCACACATAAACATGACTGTGTGGTGGTACCCTCTTCAAAGGTAAGCTGGTTCGAATCCAGGTGATGGAAGAAATTGGCATTGCTGGTATTTCCCCAGTGATGGGAGGGGGAATTGAAGCATAAAGTTTCTCATCACCAGACCTCATGTCAGTGTTCTACATTACACTACCTCTCCTCAGTGTATCATGATACACTGATGAGGCCTGTGACACTGTTGAGGGTGACACATGTGGTGTCGACGATACTCGCCTGCAGCAAATCGTCAATCGAAAGCAGAGATGCTGTACACCTAAGCAGCATCGCCACCGCCTATGAGAAACAAGTAGTAAGCCACTCCTCCTGTAAGTTCGAGGCGCCACACACGACAAGTATTTCCAGCTCTGCCAGTGCCTGGTACGAGTTCTCCCAGAGTCCAGCCTGAGTTCTGTTCTGTCTACGAGGGTATCAACAGTTCCATGACGACTGCAGAGAAGCGACGAATTTCTGCCTTCAGAGTGCAGTGTCGGCGTAACGTCACTCAGTCAAGCCTAGGCCAAGCATGCACGTACAGAGAGTCGATGGCCAACAACAGACACATATTTGGCACAGTTGCGGTAAACGTTCAGTGCTCATCATGTGCAGACTTGCACTGTAATGCCGCTCAGTGTTTTCAGCAGCTCCTGTGTATTTGGACCCCAATTAATACCACACGTGTTCACGCAGCCACAGCCACGAGGAGCCAAAGATAAGTGTATTGCTTTCCAAACAATAAGGCGTTCTGATCATTGACTGTTTCATCTATCTACTTGTAAATTTATTAAAAGCATGAGACAACAACATGTGTGTCAGATGTGGATGTTAAGCTCTTAACGCATCCATTACAGTCACGTACACTCAAGTCACAGTTCTCTCACAGTGCAAGGACAGTGCCCAATTACGTGGAGGAAGATAAGCGCTTGCAGTAAGGCGGTGGACCTGCTGCTCCATTCCTCTTTGCTGACATGGGTAGAGGACTCTCACTTTCTCATATCTTGGAATAATGACGCATCCCCAGCTTACAACAAACTCAAATTAAGAAAACAGCAAACTCGACAATGTGGGGATTCCATCATCCAGCCATCCTCTGTACTTGGAAAAAACCCACTGAACAAGGCGATGCTGAGGTAAGCTGGTGGCTACAAACTTGATTTTCGACCATATTTAGTTTCTCTGCGATGTCCCTACACAGCTTAAGGTGAATGACACGACGGTTCGTATGGATGGACGCAGCTGTCCTGCTTCCCTGTTCTTCACAATTCTGGGTTATGCTCTAATAGCTGTTTCACCAACAGGACGTTAACCCCTGATCTTGTTTCTTCCTTCGTCTTTCCAAAAACCTTAATTTCCCCAGTGTTACTTCCGCCAATATAGCTTGGATCTCAGCTCTCTGAAAAATTTACTATTCCTTACAGTCTTAGAACACCTTGCACTCAGTATCATATTTGCAGTCTCAGACGCAACCTCTACCAGCTGATTACATTGCCCTCTCTTCTGAGGTTCCTCAAACTTTGTCACAAATTGCAAACGTTCCATAAACGTGGGAAACAAAAGCAATATTTCTCGCCTATCCTCTGGATACCTAGGCTTCTGGTACGCCTATACCACCATGTCATATCCATCCTCCACTTGCCACCCTTCTGTATCCTATTCGAGCGAACTTCAGCTGGCTGGTTCTTCCTGTTCCAGAATAGTATGTAGACACTTACTCCTCCAACCAGCTATAATCCTAGCGTCTACGCCTCTTCAATATGTAGATGATCCCGCTTCCAGCCTCCTGACCACTGTCATCCCTCCCTCACACCTCCCTCTACCCACATCAACTTATCAATCATACTTCCCAGCCCACTCCAACACCTTGAATACATACGCCCTTTCTGGCCGGCACCTGCATCCTACTGTATTACCCTCGTAGTAGTTATCGGGAACTGACTGCCAGTGACTTGCCAGAAGAAAGAGCCTTATCTTCACCATAGCACCATCATCAACTTCAATGTACATGTGTTTATGTAGAGACGCTATGGCTTTTATTTTTTTGAAACCTATCATTTTATTCATTCTCCCATAAAAGCTATACTGGCCTAACTTCGATAGGCTGAAGAGGAGCAAAGTGTCCGAAGCTTGCGCACCACACGATAATGTGGTGGGAGTGGAATGAAAAACAAAGAAAATGGAGTGTCTACGACAAAGTCGTGCATTCGGCCTTTCACAGAATGTGCCTGTGTATAAGAATCTTTCAGAACTTATTCGTCTTACTGGGTATACATTTGCGCTCAACACGCCAATGAACCTTACAGGGTGAGTCACCTAACATTACCGCTGGATATATTTCGTAAACCACATCAAATACGGACGAATCGATCCCACAGACCGAACGTGAGGAGAGGGGCTAGTGTAATTGGTTAATACAAACCACAAAAAAAATGCACGGAAGTATGTTTTTTAACACAAACCTACGTTTTTTTAAATGGAACCCCGTTAGTGTTCTTATCACATCTGAACATATAAACAAATACGTAATCAATGCCGTTTGTTGCATTGTAAAATGTTAATTACATCCGGAGATATTGTAACCTAAAGTTGACGCTTGAGTACCACTCCTCCGCTGTTCGATCGTGTGTATCGGAGAGCACCGAATTATGTAGGGATCCAAAGGGAACGGTGATGGACCTTAGGTACAGAAGAGACTGGAACAGCACATTACGTCCACATGCTAACACCTTTTTATTGGTCTCTTTCACTGAAGCACATGTACATTACAATGAGGGGTGAGGTACACGTACACACGTGGTTTCCGTTTTCAATTACGGAATGGAATAGAGTGTGTCCCGACATGTCAGGCCAATAGATGTTCAATGTGGTGGCCATCATTTGCTGCACACAATTGCAATCTCTGGCGTAATGAATGTCGTTCACGCCGCAGTACATCTGGTGTAATGTCGCCGCTGGCTGCCAAAATACGTTGTTTCATATCCTCTGGGGTTGTAGGCACATCACGGTACACATTCTCCTTTAACGTACCCCACAGAAAGAAGTCCAGAGGTGTAAGATCAGGAGAATGGGCTGGCCAATTTATGCGTCTTCCACGTCCTATGAAACGCCCATCGAACATCCTGTCAAGGGTCAGCCTAGTGTTAATTGCGGAATGTGCAGGTGCACCATCATGCTGATACCACATACGTCGACGCGTTTCCAGTGGGACATTTTCGAGCAACGTTGGCAGATCATTCTGTAGAAACGCGATGTATGTTGCAGCTGTTTGGGCCCTGCAATGAAGTGAGGAGCAATAAGGTGGTCGCCAATGATTCCGCACCATACATTTACAGTCCACGGTCGCTGTCGCTCTACCTGTCTGAGCCAGCGAGGATTGTCCACGGACCAGTAACGCATGTTCTGTAGATTCACTGCCCCATGGTTTGTGAAACCCGCTTCATCGGTAAACAGGTAGATCTGCAACGCGTTCTCTGTTAATGTCCATTGGCAGAATTGCACTCGATGATTAAAGTCATCACCATGTAATTGCTGATGTAGCGACACATGAAACGGGTGAAAGCGGTTACGATCCAGTATGCGCATGACACTACTTTGACTCAGTCCACCGGCTCTCGCAATGTCCCGTGTACCCATGTGTGGGTTCATGGCAACAGCAGCTAACACACCAACTGCACCCGCTTCTCCTGTGACGGGCCTGTTACAGACCCGTTTGCGTGCTACGACCATACCTGTTGCATACAGTTGGCGGTAGCTGTTTTGCAATGCGCGGCACGTTGGATGCTCTCTGTCCGGGTACCGTTCTGCATACACCCTGCAGGCTTCAGCTGCATT
This sequence comes from Schistocerca nitens, assembly GCF_023898315.1. NCBI lineage: Eukaryota > Metazoa > Arthropoda > Insecta > Orthoptera > Acrididae > Schistocerca > Schistocerca nitens. The sequence goes on from NC_064624.1 coordinate 109,144,367, forward strand.
TCGTCGACACTCGCCATAGATGAGTATCATCTCCGCCTTTTCAGAATTCGAATACACCATGGTCACAGTTCCTACAACACTACACTATCACAGACGTCTGGTAACACGGTGTACTACAGTTGGTCTGCGAGCGAAGACGAATGCAGAATAACAATAGCAGCAAGCGCTACATGCGGACACTGCGACAGCTAGACCAAACCACAACAGTGCACTACAGCCACACTCGTAAACACGGTCGTCATCGTAAACATGTCCCTGCAGATGCTGCTCGCCAACCGTGGCCCGTGTTTGTTACAAGACGCAACTGAAGGTCGGAGGTTTCAAGCGTCAACTTTAGCTTACAATATCTCCGGATGTAATTAACATTTTACAATGCAACAAACGGCACTGATTACGCATTTGTTTATATGTTCAGATGTGCTAACAAAACTAACGTGGTCCCATTTAAAAAAAACGTAGGTTTGTGTTAAAAAACATACTTCCGTGCATTTTTGTATGATTTGTATTAAACAATTACACTAGCCCCTCTCCTCACGTTCGGTGTGTGGTATCGGTTCGCCAGTATTTGATGTGGTTTACGAAATATATCCAGCGGTAACGTTAGGTGACTCACCCTGTATACATTGGATGATGTGTAGCATATCAATATCATTCTTCTTTGATTTGTACTCTGAACAGGAATAGTGCTCGAGGAAAACGACCATCAGGACTTCTCAGAATGCAGTAGGTAAAGCCGTCATCAAGGTGAAGCCTGGTTTGGTCACCACAGTACTGTCCTACTGCAGGTTGTGGTCACTCGCCGTCTTCCTACTTTTGAACTAACTTACCCAGTTAATAATTGTGGGACAAAGTTAATTATTGGGTCTCCGAACAATTCTACAGTTCCAAAATTTTCGATTTCCGTAAATCAGAGGTGAAAGAAGAGATAAGTGACAGAAGGAATCTCGGGAGCAATGCCTGAATCCCAAATCTCTGGAGTTGTAATCCCACATTCATCCACTCAGCAGCTGAGGCATATATATCCCAATTGCATTTATTGATGCATCATTATCATTACACAAGGTACGAATGAGACGGAGTAATTACATTTTTTGCGTGTTTTTGAATGTATGCAAACAGAGTATTAACAGTAAATCGTTCATTGTGGTAAAGGTACTTCCAAAATCGTCAGTTACTGTATTTTGTTGTGCTATTTCTCGACTATCTCGTGCTAACGAAACTAACTGGTGACAAATATGCTCCATCACTTTTTTTTACGCTGCGTGATGGGGTCACTAAGTTCACGGAGGAAAGTGAAATATCACAAAGACGAGGATTAAGCCTGCATCCTATTTCTTTGTACAGGACGCCTATGGAGTTATGTCAAAACAGTATATTCTATATGGACGTAGTTAGATATAAAAAAAAATACGTATCCAACGTATCAGTGTATGGACGATCACACCTTCCTCGCTGTCCCCCTTGCTTTATTGCGGATCGTTCTAGTAAATCTGCTTAGAAAGACTTCCTCAACACTTGTGTCAATTTTCCATTAATCTTTCAACGTTGTGCCACATGAGACTTTATTATTCTTCATATTCAGTTATTTGCATGGTAAGATCAAAAGTTTGTCATGACGATTTCAAAAGGTTGTTGAGGTGGTAATGTTGGGTTTTCGTGGTAACCATTTTAATGTACAAAATTGTTAAGGCTTTCGTGGCCACTTGTTGACAAACTGCCTATTGGCTTCTGTCTCGGGTTCTTCGGCCGACGTTCATCTAATGATTTTTCTGACGTTTCGCCAGCACGAGTGGCTGGCATTGTCAAAGCTTCACCCTCCATTGCCGGTGGTGAACTGGAGGCGAGCTCGCGGCCGCAGACTATATGTACCTGGCGCGCCAACGTCCGAGGGCTTCTCCGCGGTCATTTCCGGTGCGGTTCTCCTCTTGCTACCTGCGACGGTCGTTCGCTGCAGTACGGGAAGCCAGGCTCCGTTTACCTTAAGGCTTTCCTCTTTCTTGTTGAAACTGTTCGCGTGTTTTTGTATTTCTACAGCTTCTCTGAACAAGCGCGTGTGATAGTGCTTCTCTACAGCCAGAACTTCCGTGTCGGCGAATTTTATAACGTGGTCGGTCTCATTCAGTGCGTGCTCTGCCACGGCCGATTTCTCCACCTGCCCCAACCTGCAATGTCGCTTATGCTCTTTGATCCTGGTGTTAATGGATCGTCCAGTCATTCCGACATAAACTTTTCCGCATGTGCAAGGTATGCGGTATATTCCCGACATTGCAAGTGGGTCTCTTTTCTCCTTCGCCGATCTAAGACACTCTTTGATCTTCCTTGTCGGTTTGAAAATCGTCTTTACGCCATGTTTGCGCAATATACGGCCGATTCTGTCCGTCACCTGGGACACAGCGTGTATCGAAAACCGACACACACGGACCGATACCTGCACAAACTGTCAAACCACCACCCGAGCCAGAAAAGGGGCATGATTAGTACGCTCGTAACGAGAGCAGGACGAATATGTGAGCCTCAACACCTCAAACGAGAAATGCAACACCTGGAAACTGTTATGAGGAGCAATGGGTACTCCACAAATTACATTAGAAGTGTAACAGAGCCAAACACTCGGCGAAGTAAGGAACCAGAAAAAGAAATGTCGGGTACGGCCTTTCTGCCATACATTCCCAGAGTGACGGACAGGATCGGCCGTATATTGCGCAAACATGGCGTAAAGACGATTTTCAAACCGACAAGGAAGATCAAAGAGTGTCTTAGATCGGCGAAGGAGAAAAGAGACCCACTTGCAATGTCGGGAATATACCGCATACCTTGCACATGCGGAAAAGTTTATGTCGGAATGACTGGACGATCCATTAACACCAGGATCAAAGAGCATAAGCGACATTGCATGTTGGGGCAGGTGGAGAAATCGGCCGTGGCAGAGCACGCACTGAATGAGACCGACCACGTTATAAAATTCGCCGACACGGAAGTTCTGGCTGTAGAGAAGCACTATCACACGCGCTTGTTCAGAGAAGCTGTAGAAATACAAAAACACGCGAACAGTTTCAACAAGAAAGAGGAAAGCCTTAAGGTAAACGGATCCTGGCTTCCCGTACTGCAGCGAACGACCGTCGCAGGTAGCAAGAGGAGAACCGCACCGGAAATGACCGCGGAGAAGCCCTCGGACGTTGGCGCGCCAGGTACATATAGTCTGCGGCCGCGAGCTCGCCTCCAGTTCACCACCGGCAATGGAGGGTGAAGCTTTGACAATGCCAGCCACTCGTGCTGGCGAAACGTCAGGAAAATCATTAGATGAACGTCGGCCGAAGAACCCGAGACAGAAGCCAATAGGCAGTTTGTCATTTTAATGTAGCTTTAAATGCAGCAGAACCAAATACAATCCGAGAATAAGTTGTTCATTAAGAAACCCACACATCTGAACAACAACACGAGACTCAAGCTCCTTCCTTCTACAACCACACAAGATCCGTGATTGCCTTGTCATGGAGCTGAGATACTGAAAACTTCTGTTGTACAGAGGAATGGAAGTTCCCATTCATGTAGGCTTCAAAAGAATGTGGTCCTAACAGGTATTCTGATCACACAATGGCCCACATAAGGTGAGGTAGGTTCCTTTCCAACTCTTGCCGATAATGGGTACTTTCCTTAGACAATAAAACAATTTTTTCCTGATCAAATAGTGGTATATGGCACATTTATACATAAACAACACTCTTGAGCGAGACATGGCAGAAGTCGGCACAACAAAGTACAGTAGGTTACAAATCGTTGCTCCACACTAATGTCAGATAATTCAGTAACAAACATGGGCCTAAATCCTTTCGTATTCGTATTTTTTCAGTGTGGTCGTGCATTGTTGAAGAAGATGCTTGAAGTCCAACTACTCTTTTGCAAATGATTTTCATTGGAGACTGCTCATCTGATTAAGAGTGGGTGACACACGTTTCCTATCACTTTTTATTGCCTCCAATATGTGGACTGTCTTTGAGACAGCCTAAAAATACAGGACATTTATCTCAATCAGGCATGGCTACTTTACGAGGGGGACTGAGGCAAATGGTCTCATCATACGTTACATAGTTTTTCCTATCTGCAGACGTTCATGAACCCACGAATCTTCCACTAATCCCTCCTTTACAAGATGGATTCGGAACTCAAAGACTGCAGTGCTGAAACAAAAATATAATTCTGATAACATTGTTTTTTTCCATGCAGACTATCAATAAAACCAATTTACTTCCTTATTTTTACTATGTCAAGAGCGATGCAGGGACTTCTTGGGCACCCTGTAGATGAAATAGACGTGCATAGTAACAATGATACCTGTCTTTGTTAATACTCTTACTTTGTGTTGACATGCCGCCTTACATACTTCTGGGTAACTGAACCTGGGTAATGTGGGTAAACGACGCCCAGGCTCGTCATCCAGAGAAGACTTTGGATTCAGCTGCCTGCAGTGTACGGGCACCACCTACTTGCTGTCGTTTTCTTGCAGACGAGGAGTGGCAGCTGGAGGACAGAAGCCACGATACGCTCTCCGTGGACACTGACTGCGTGCAGCTGTTGGTGAACGCCCTGGAGCACCCCACGTGTCCGCTGGAAGATCTGCCACTGGAAGCCGTGAAGCAGCGCGAGCGGTGCCGCGAGCAGCTGTGGGACGACGTGGTGCAGAGGTCGCCCCACATACCCGTCACCAGCTACCTGGCCTACACGCAGAGGGTAAACGTCAACCTCTGTCTGCTGGCCTGGATGGCGGTCAACTCGTACAGCATTTGTCAGGACGTCCCGTTTAGTATGATACAGTCCGTGCACGATGCTCGCTGCTATTTCGAGAGTCCCGACGATCAATCATGTCTGCAGTCGAACGCTACAGACGCCATCTGCTCTGTTTCCAGAGCTATTCTGTTGCTAAAGTGTCGCGACTTTTCCTCCATTAGGATTTCCCAAAATTGTACGTTCACTAATTCCGTTTCTGGGTTATACCATAGTAGTCGCAGTGTACTGTATCAAAAGGTAACAGAACAAACACTGAACTACAAAAACAGTTTGAACAACGCCACCTTGAAATACAAGGAATTCAAAATCGACAGCTTGAAGCCTTTAGAAATCTCATTTGTACTGGTAAATATAATTTTCCGTTTTTCGACTGCCGGAGTATACTTGTACCTTCCCCAGTTACGCAACTTGCCTGGAAAGATTTTCTTGTCCTTTCAGATCACGTGCATAACCCAGATCCTGTGTTCTGAGGTCGTGTATCGTATGGCAGGCGTCCCTGACTTACCTACAGCAGTGCTGATAGACAGCGCCCTCACACTTCTCAGCTGTATCTGGCTGAACTCATTCTGCTACCAGATGTATGCTTGTGTTCGCCATCTCAGGCTTCCTGACCAGCTACTACCTGCTGAACTAAGCCGGTTATTCCGTCGTGAGGTGCTGTGTGTGTTTATACCGTGGAGTATAGTATGTGTGGCAGCTGTTGCTTTGGAAAAGACGAGTAAACATTACCTGATCCACAGTCGCATAGTAGTCCTTGCAGGGATTTCACTGTCTGTGGCATTCAACTTGGTTTGTCTGGGACTGATTGGATACATGTACCTACGTAATCGGTGCTCCATGCGGCAACTCGAAATTGTTGATAACAAGAAATTTGCCTCAAAGAAGCAATATCTTTTTATGTCAGTTAAGGCCATTATATTAAGTGGAACAGGAATTATTATTAGAATTGGGTTCCACCAGGCTCAGGGAATAGCGCAGTTAGTGTACTATATGCATCTAGTTACGATGGTGCAAGGACCAGTGCTCTTTGTGTGTTTCGTTTGCAATGGAACGACGCTCCCCATACTGAAGAACAGGATACTTCTTTGGTGGAACCCAACCAACATCCCTGCAGGTCTAGAGCTGTGTTCGGCAGCCGAGAGGAATCTGGCCAGGAGAAACAATGAACTGTCTCCCTTTTCAGAATCCTCGCTGTAGCCTCCTTCAGTATTTTTCGCAAATAACTGTCTCCACACTACACTGCATTAAGCCTAGCAATAAAAGTGGACTCTACCTGGTATGACAATATTAAATGTCATTAAATCTGATATCGTACAGCCAGTACTTCTCTTTCCTAACGTCTCCTTCATTTATAACTGTGTGCTTATTTGTGAGTGGTAGCCTCTGTCTACCTATTCTAATGCACTGAGACTACTTACTAAAATTGTTGGGAAATGCTTCGTGTATACAATAGGCTGCGTCAATCACACGGCCTGTTATATACAAGTAAAACGCAGCACGTTGTCGGAGGAATTCCCGTTCGTCAGTGTCATCTACCGTGGCGATGGTGCATTTCTTGACACATGTTCGTATGACGTCTTTTCTCCGTTTTCCGTCGAGGATCTGTCTTTGCAGTTTGTCGATTTTATTAATGTATAATGTATGATATTAGTATATATCATATTATGTCTGAAACAAAGAAATTTTCCATATGTGTGTGAAAGATGTACTTTTACACGATTTGTAATTCAAGTACCATGACAAGAGACATTCAGATACTTATAAAATCAAAAGAGAGGGGCCAATGACTGAAGTGGTGTGTGCATGAAAGTTTAAATGGGTTTGTTAAGCTTATTAGTGGTTCGATTACATAGAGTGGCTCAAACAGGTATAGTAATAAAGTAACAGATGACTTGTTGTGTGAAATGTGGCTTGAAGTGAACGCAAAGAGTCGAATGGCAGAGTTATATGAGATTAGCATTATTGGGTTTGTGAGACAAGATGGTGATTTGTTAAGCTAGAGGTTTGTAAGGGTACTATGGCAGATGTTAAAAGTTAATATTCCATGTGTCACTCTTGAGCAAGGAAGAACATTACTTAAAGGCGTATTTACAGAAACAGTACTGTGGAAGGATAAACTTGTGCCAGTACTGTGAGTCCTGGAAAACATGTGCCATAGTAGCTTCACTAGGAGCACACAGTACGCCGAAATTGTTGTGATTCGTAATCAATAGACGATCTCCCATTTGTTCAAATAAAACCTGAGTGAGCAAAGTAAAGAAGTGTCTGTGTGAATTTAGTATCCAGCCCAACTGAAAATCCTGTGATAAATAGTACTACGTGGAGTGATTTTGCATTTACCAGGCACCCGCAGTGTTAACCGCGATTTTCGTGCTGGACGCAGTGGAACCAGAGGCCGCAGCGCCACGAGGGAGGCAGCTCAACACATTCAGTAAAACCGTTTGACGAAGATTTGCAGGCCGTGCGCCTCGATTCTGTCAGCGCAGCGCCAAGCCAACCCTGGCCCGCTTTGCGTGACGCCACAAGAGCGCGCCGCGGCCTTCTCTTTAGGTGGCGGTGGGCAGAGCCGACACGGGGCCCACCCAGACAAGCGTCCTGCACCACCGGGACACGCGTGAAGTCAGCCCGACACAGTGGTCGCCAGCCGAGCCTCGACCCGCTGGAAAGTATCGAACCTCATCGCTCGAAAGCCAGTAGTTAACGGCCCTCGTGCTACCTACTTACCCCCAGGCCAGATCCCGAGTCCCGACCGCAGTACTGGGGACATTCACAGCCAAGCCCAGGAAATTACTTTCGACTGGCTGTACGAAATACACAGTTCAAACTCAACAGGAAGACAGTCACTCAAAAAAACATTACTCCCAGATTTGGATAACAAACTGAGATTATCGCTATCCAATTACCACAGCCAAGTCAGTCTGAGTCGGAGGACCACTACCACTTCGCTAACATCACCGAGTTTTCCCTGAGCTACAATTCACCGTAAACGCCCACACTAATTACTATTTCAAAATTCGCAGATAACGACAGGAAAGTTCTTAAGCGGTAATGGATGTGCGCAAACGAGAACGCATTTGGAAACTCGAGAACGCTGTGCGTCGCGACACAGAACTCCGCTCCAGAGCGCCCGCGACCCGCCGCGTCGGCCACACGGGCGCCGACGGCCAGCTTTCGATTCCCCGAGCTCCGAGCCTCTCCACGAAATCCTTCTACACGCGGGCCTTTCAGCCAATCAGGAGCAGCAGAGGACTGGAAGCCCCACCACTGGCCACTCCCTGCTGCTGCTTACAGCCGCTGCTGTCACGTTCTGGTCTTCAAAAAGGCGAACAGCGAGCAGATATGGGTGGTCAGGGAATCACCTGTTACAACCCTTTGACTCGTGGGGTATCAAGCATTAACTTCTGCAACCGATATACCTATTAAGGGCTTTCCTCAGATATATCTGGGGACAACCATTCTCGCAGCCGAAACTGCTTGAACTGTTGTTACATGTACGTAGTTGTTCGGCAGCACACGTGTTACTCAGATGATGTCCCCTGTAAAGTGCATCATGCGTAACTCGCGCCACTGTCGTCAAATGCAGCACTGTCAGAGCGACTCAGACTTGGGATCAGCAGTCTGCACAACCGCCACACTTTGAGACAGGGACGACCAACTCGCATCTGCCGAGGCTAAAGGCACAGAACTCAACGCTGACTGCGAGCGTTCTCAAACAGGGCGTGGGGACTATGGATCGTCCTGTTTCCCATATGCAACAACAGTTTTCAGCGCACCAGACTGAAGTAGAGAACTCTGTCTCCACCAGATCTCCAGAAACGCAACGCTACGCCGAAAACGCAGACAAGAAACCCGAAGTAAACAGGCAAAGCGACCACAAACACGATACTCCAATTACAAAATGTTTACACTCATCCAAATTCATCTCACGAAGAACAAGGTTTACAACTGGTTGGGTGCAGATGGAATTAAAGCACATCTAACACAACTTATAGCACTTTAGCAAACGCTACAATAAACTATAAACTAAGAAGGTGGCAAAGAAACCGCCAAATCGTTGTAACCTGCACTAAAACAGTTGCCTGGGCCACCAAGTCGTTCACAAAAAAATCCGAAAAAATTTGCCAACATCACAACACACCCATCAGATATCGAAACCCGAGAGAACAGTTTGAGTTACTTACCGATATGAAGCAACAGTAACAGAAATCACACCGCACGCCAAACACTAAGCAAAAGAGAACCCACACAGACTCACGCTCGCCTTTGTGATTACCAATTTTGACCGTGATACATCAAACGAAAAAACTGAAGGGGACCTAAAGGTACCAGGAAACTGAATCAAAATTCCCCGCTTTTATCAATCACTATGGCACTTCTATCTTAGAACATATACTACGTACAACATAGCTACCCAGATTCTGAAGCTACGCTGAATTTGTCGACTGCATAGCTAACGAATACCTCACATTTATTATGCTGTGAACCACAAAAACAAGGAAAAAACTTAAAACGATCATAAACTCACGAAATCGGATAGTCGAAAAATTCAGATTGATACGTTTTAACACAAAAACTAACGAATCAACTATTCAAACCACTCCTTATAACATATTGTAATCACCAAATACAAGTGGAAGCAATACAGCCTGCTATACCTAAAACTACCCTAAGAAGAAAATAACATAACAAAGAGAAAGACTCCTGACGTACATAAGAAACAAAATTAAACAGTAGGGAAATTCTATAGACCATACGGTGAAACGTCCCCTTTGAACAATTATACATGACTGTGCTTAAACTGACACACAATATTTTTTTTTTAGCGCAACGCAATCTGACTTTCAGTAATCCCTACAAGAGAATGGCCCTGACGAACATTAACCTATACGTTTCACAAATCACTTACCTCACAAAAATCTTCGTTACTCGAACTACTGCAATACAGCGAGCGCCACTACTGACAGCTAAATAAAAGATTCAAACTACCGAAGGCACTAACTACTGATAGGGATAGTTAGCAAATGAAAGATTTTAATAGAGAACAAACAATGTATTTACCTTACTAGTGTTCAAAAGTCATAATATATATAGCAGTTCATGACATCCAGTCTTACAAATTTCAAAACTCCGCCATTTCTCTCCCCACATCCACCACTGCTGGCGGGTCACCTCCAACTGCGCAACGCTACGCGCTGGTAACATCCAGCTGCCCAACACTACAATGGCGAGTATTACAACAATGCCAACGAGCCACAGACTGCATACAGCACAGCCAGTGATTTTCATACAGAGCGCTACGTGGCGTGACCAATATAAAAACCTAAACAGCCTACTTACAACGGCACTAACCAAATGGATATGCTACGATTGGCTTGAACGTTTTCAATGACCTAATAAGAAGAGAAACCCACCAAATGATGCGCGAGGTAATCACAAGAATTAGGTCCCACAATAGCAGTAGTTTTTGGAAAAAAGTGCCAACAGGTCATAGCACTGCATCTGCGAACAGCCATCCTTAATAGCAGATGAGAATGTCATTCATTACTGACGACCTCAAGAAAGTTCCTCAAAGTGCTAGAAAAACATTCACGGTCATCTATGGTATCCAAAATTCGATGAAACCGACGAAGAATTAATACTCGAAAATCCGAATGCAACCGCTTAACATCCACTACTTTATAAGATTGACGAATATGAAATGGAAAGAAAGCAGCTCAGAGACTGGAGGCACTGGAAGATAACAAAATAAATCACTCCTTTCACAAGACACCTGCCTCAAACACATCAGACGTTTCTTCATCGCGGCCATGATACTGAAAATAGTCTCTCTAAAATGGAAGCAAGATAAAATTAAGATGATTTCCCAACCCGAAAGACCCAAAAACAACACCAAATCATAGGTTACCGTGCTCTCAGTGACAGGGAAAGCTATCGAGACAGACAAAAAATATTCAAGGAATAGAGCAACATAATGGCACAAGAACAAGCCGGGTTCAGCGGCAACCACAGCACAGGCGACCCGGTCCCAGGACTGAGCAGCAGAGCGACGCAGGCTGAACGCAACACGGCAGGCGCAACGCCAGCACGCTTTCTCGTGGACGGCGAACGCACCTTCCATTGGTTGTGGCATGCTGGGCTGCTCTTTCAAACGCTACTTTTGAACTTTGCACGCCAAAGTGTGCAGTTTACTAAAAACGTTGCTGGAAACAGGTAAGTACAAGCGCTGCTTGGTGATCACCATTCGACAAATATTAAGCCAGAAGCAGAGACGCCACGTGGGACCGTCACGTCTCCAGTGCTACACACCAACAACACGGCTGACATCGCTAAAGGTCGAGGAATGAAAGAAGAGCCCTGTACATAGACGACACTGCGTACTGTTGTCACGGCCCGACATGCGGCAGAATTAACGAGCAGGTCAGCCCCTTCACAAACAAGCAGGAACCATCGCTAAGCAAGTCAAGTAGATTAAAATACAGTGGATCCACAAAATCTATTCTTCATCACCAACCTGTCATCTTCAACTACCCCCACTTTAAATAAATATACATTCCTCACGTCATCTTCAGAGGTACTCTGACAGTCAGTTATCAACAACGAAGAAATACACCAACTGGAAAATAAGATGTTATAACACAGAGAGATGTTGTTCCGCCCCTCAGTGTGAAGACTGGTTTTAAAAATAGCTCTCCATTCTACTGTATAACTTGCAGGCCTCTTCATCTCCAAGTACATACTGCAGCCCACATCCATCCCAATCTCCTTACTGTATTCACCACCTGGTCTTCCTCTACGATTTTTACCCTCCACACTTCACTTCAAAACTAAATTGGTTACCTGTCGACGTGTCGGAACATGTCCTACCAACCGCCCCTCCATTTGGTCAAGTTGCGCCTCGCATGTTCCCACGTTTCTCGGGAATCCAAACTTATCTTCCCTGAGGTCGGCGTCTACCAGTTTTTTCATTCTTCTGTAAAGAATCTGTGTTAGTATTTTACAACGATCAGTTATTAAACCGATAGTTCAGTAATTTTCACACCTACCAGCAACTGCTTTCTTTGGAACTGATAACATTACATTCTTCTTAAGGTCTGTGGGTACTTCGACTATCTCATACGCCGGGCACAACAGGTGGGAGAGCCCCGTCGTGGCCGGCTCTCCCGAGGCTGCCTGTAATCCTGGCAGAAGACTGTTTACTCCCTGGGCCTCGTTTCGACCTAGATATTTCAGAACACTGTCAAATTTGATCTCGCACAGTTACATCTCCCACCTCTTTTACATCCATGACCACTTCCCTATCTGTAATATTACCTTCAGTAAGATATATATCTGACATAACTACATTAGCAAAAAACAAAACCTATGTAATGTCATGACAGCAGTAATTCTAAATATGATGTAGCTATGCTATTGACTATACAAAGACATAGATCACTACACCATTCAGACAGCAGTTTCTCCTACATAACATAGCACTTACCTCCGACTTACAAAGTTATCTTACAAATCCCTTCGTATCATACTAGAGATTAGTTCCTAAGCATTAGTCTTAAAGACTACTAGTACAATGTAACAGGACACAAAATGCCTTAACGATCGACAAACAATCGCAGGTGATGCTTTTTTAAAGGAAGGTTTTAACCCACTCATAAGGCGAATGCCAGGACTCAGCTGTAAGAATAACATCGTCCTCCAATCCGCCAGGATTACACGCTGTTTCCAAACCAAGTAAGAGCCTCAGATTAAAAATGAACAGCGTCACTACATCATTAAGCGCATATTCGTTCAAAGAGTAGCACGTTTGCTAGGGCACATTGCTGCTTGTACTAAAATATTTTCATTTTCACCTCTCCCCTGTCAACAGTGACTGTAATTGGGATCAGCTACTCAGAAACAGACATTCTTTAACAAAGTCAGTCTGAAGTAGTCGACGAATGATCTTGACATTAATGACATGTTATTAAGATCTGACTTATCAGGTGCTGCAGATAAGTGATCTCATGTATTTGTAAAACATTAAAACTTAATTACGAAACCTTTTAATTTTCTTGATCGCAAAAACACATTGCTTTACCATTCATTACACGCTTTGGTTGCCAATCAACTATTGTTAGCTTGTAAAAGAAACAATAAACAGGGAATTGCCTTAGATTTAACCAAATTTAACAAAGTTATGTAGTATTGCGTGATGATATACCAATCATGGTAAATACAATGTGGCTATGAATTCTGTAGGCTTGAACGCCATCATCTAATAGCATATCTTGGAACTGTGTAAGTAATTGGAAAGTACCCATCGGGTGAATGTGAATAGTAAACTGTTTTCAGATATTAAAGAAATAAGCAAATAGAAATAATGAAAACATACCATGCTGACTAATGAACCACATTTTCCATAAACTATTGGTTACACCAACGAAGTTACAGAGTGCAACTCTCAACATATAGTAACAAACGAAACACAGTCTTTCGTTCAGAATAAAGGCGCTAGCCCAGCTTAAGAAGCGAAAGTAATTTAAGGAAGAGACACTCTCTCTAATTACTTATATCGAAAATGAGTATGAACTGAAATTAGTAAGTGTAGCTGCCTTTTTGGCCCTATCAGCTGTTCTCGACACCACTTGGTGAGAAGCCCTTCTTTAGAAATTCACGATTGTGTCGTAAATTTAAGGACTTACTTAACAACACGCTCAGCAATAGAGCATTTCATATCCATTCTCACAATGACAGATGCAGGGTACGTAAACCAAATGATAGTTTACTTCAAATGTCTGTTCTGAGTCCACTACCACTTTGGTCTGTACATGCACAGCTTACCAAAAGTCTTCAAAAAAACTGATTTATGCTGATGACATTTGCTTGGTGGCCCAGAGCCTCAACGTTTATGATGCTGAAACCTCTTTATCCACTGATATGGAAGTCTTAGATGTATACATCAAGAAATAGTGGCTCCACCTAAATCCACAGAAAATAATTGTATCTACACTACATCTATGCAGAAGACAGTCAGAGTGCACACCAGAAGACAGATTCAGAGACCAAGTCTCGTTGTACTGCATTACACCATAATACATAGGAACAGCGCTAGATAGAACTCTTGACTTACAAGTAGCACCTAAAGTCAAAACGAGAAACAACAGTCTTAAAAATTTGGTGGTATCTCATGGGGAGCTAATGCTCGTGTTTTGAGATCCATACATTTAACCCTATCATAGGTGCTCTGTTGCTGAAGATTACTGTTCGACCAGGATCAATAATGCTCATACTAAGAAGATAGATGTCCAACTGAATCAGGTATTATGGGATGTATTCAGAGTACAGTCACTCTAAGACCTCCTGTTCTCAGCATCATCCCACCCCCAGCTCTAAGAAACCAGCTCTCCTAAAGGTCTGGAAGAACATTCTGAAGAATCCTCAGCTGGCCAGTCATCGAGATGCCCCACAGGCAGAACATCAACACTTGAAATCAAGGAAACCCTCATCATGCACAGCAGAAAACCTCGTTGTGTCCTCTTTGATTGTCAACCATTTACGGAAAATTCAGTGGAATTCCTCATCAATAGTCAACAACCATCTAGTCAAGGACCCATTTATGCAGACAGGATTCGATCTCCCCAGACATCAGTAGGGATCTTGAAATGGATTCGCAGTGGAGAAGGCTGATGTGCTTATCTTAAGCATGGGGTGAGTGTTCTTTTTACAGACAATTCAATGTCGCTTTGTAAATATTCCAGTTTCAATGGCCTCAGTATTATCATAACAGAAACAGGGTCACATGTTGCAACATGCTTGAGGCAGCTGCATGCCCTGCCCGCTGTTGTGACGTCACATGATGATCAAATCTAATGCTAATTGCAGAGATCTCTTTATCCTCAAACGTGCTGATTCGATTATATGCATGCTTAATTATCAAGATATATAATTACCCAGGGGCTGTCTTCTGGATCCTGAGGTGTATGTCATAATTTCATCAAATAATTACATATGATTTATCAGTTGTGCTTCTCCTATGGTCTTGGTCTCTGTATCCTGAAGTGAACTGGGCTGTGGATACTGATATAGTACTTACCGGCGACAGTCGTTGCACAGTGTCATTTTCGCTATGTCGTCACTGCTTAGAAAGTGTGTTAACTGCCCTGTCATCGTGCTATATAATTTTGCATGTTACTGCATTAAGTCTTGGGATTTCGAGGTCATCTATACTGCAGAGACGTATATAAACCATACAGCTCTATGATATTATCAGTTCATTTCAGAATGCTACTATTTACCAGTACATACATGTTAACTTATGGTTCAAAACATGTATATGTAGGATTAGCATGAGATCGTGAGTGTGAAGTTATAGTAGAAACTGAGGATGTCCGTCGTAATGTAAAACACAATTTACAGATACGAGTTAGGGCGAGCATTGTTTGCCGATGAAGCAAACTGAGAGGTTGATGACAACAGACTACGATCATTTTCAACTTCCTCTTCACATGAACATCTGTAGCAATAAGGCAACCATCATCGACTGTATAAAAGTGTCGTGAAGTTGTATTGGTTATGCAGTGCACTACGGATTGCAACAGACAAATACGGTGGCAAGTACATGTGTAAGCGTTACTAAACGATGTTGTATGTTATGTTAGTGAATGTTGCATACAAGATGATTTAGAACAATATGTAAACATATGTATGCTTGCAGCACCAAGGGCTGCTACTTTAATCCTATAAATATTGAAACTGTAGAGCCTGATTTACAGACAGAGAACGGAGATACGTCGTTGCTCCAGTTGGATTGAACACAATGGAAGCAGAATTTATAGCATAAAGAAACCAGTTATTTAAAGAATAATGTAGAGATATAAGACAGAATGAATATTAAGAAATGTGTCAACAATTTTTTTTGTGCATGTAAGAAATGTTAATAAACAAAGTTATTTAAAATGTGTATTTGTCTTTCATTCAAAGAGCACCACTGCAAAACAAATATTATGCAAGATATTTACAGATATGATAAATACGTCATACTATTCTGCAAACCCTCAATCATACATACAGCAAATATATTCACTCATTGAGTGAATAGAGCCAATTTGGTACAGTGTCAAAAAATTTCGACGATATAAACACACATTTAAACAGCTTAAGAAGGGTTCAAGTTACTCGCAAATACCCACATACTTAAAACACAGATATGAGCAACTGAAGACGGTACTGACTTTGTAAGAGGAGGTCCAATAGTACTACCTTCAGGCTTTCTGTTAGGACAATGCTTAGCATTTGATGCTAAAAGATTTGCAAATCCTATCTGCCTGTAGATACACGCATCAAAATGTATTACATCACCTCGGTTCCGAGAGATCCAGAACCTGTACAGAAAACTGGAATAGAATCAAGATAAACATAATTTCCGCTCTTTTTATTGGTCATGAAAACCACACACTGCATATTGTTCCACCATACAGCGAGACCTTCAGAGGTGGTGGTCTAGATTGCTATGCACAACGATATCTCTAATACCCAGTAGCACGTCCTCTTGCAACGATGCATGCCTGTACTCAACGTGGCATTCTATCCACAAGTTCATCAAGGCACTGTTGGTCCAGATTGTCCCACTCGTCAACAGCGATTCGGCGTAGATCCCTCAGAGTGGTTGGTGGGTCACGTCGCACATTAACGTGCCGGTCCTTTTGTATTTCGTTCTTTGTACCTTACGAATATGTCTATAGTAGTGGATAAGGCCAGTCACTCGTGTGCTGATAGCAAAGTTTAATCATCCTCCGCTCGACCGTCATTTCAGCATCGTTAGAGTTCTGAGGTGCAGCAATCATGGTTCATTAAGTTACTTCCTCAGTTTGCACACATACCTGCAAATCCATCGCTATCTTCCGGTGGAAATGATGAAAGTAACTGTGACTGTTGACATGTATCAGCTACGCGTGGGCATTATCGAGGCATTTCGAGCCGTGGAACAGAGAATAATTTTAGAAACTGGAAAATATATTTTAGAAAATGCTGCTTGTTCCAGATATAGGCACAGAAGCTCAGGACGACTCACGAGAAATATGCACAGACAGTCCAGTTACGCTGGATTCCCTGAAAAATTGCAGCAATCTTAGATAAATAAGGGCATAAATGAGTACTGCGCAAGGGGAAGTGGCACCTCATCTGGGAATGATCAGAAGTCTGCAGTCCTGCGAATGAATTAGGACACAAGCTGTCCAAAGAGCGACAAAGTGCAACAGGAAACTAAAGCGGAAATTTTGCGTCAGTGAGGAAATGACAGATGCAGCGCGAAAGAGAAGTGAGAAAGAGTGGTCTGAAACCATGAATGAGACTATGACAAGAAAATTTTTTTTCAGCTGTTCAACATCGCCATTCTACCATTTACCACTGTCGCCTAGTCTTACAGCTGTGTCGGCTGTGCGGGGGAGATTAAAGGCTCTCTCCAGCTTGCTGAGACAGTTGAGTCTGGTGGGCCTGGAAATCGAGGGGTCACTCGACGAATTCTCCTCGGGTTATCAGCCGAGTGGTGGCGTCGTCCTGTCGCAACGTTTCAATGAGTTTTGTACCCATCATCTTCTGGCGAAGTCACTTTGTCGAATCCCAGCCACAGCACAGAAATTCTGCCTTCAGTCTGAGCTTCAACTCTTGGGAATGAACGTTGTGTAGAAGAGGAAAAGAATGCAGCTCATTAGTCGACAAACCAGTCTTACTAAAACTATCCGAAATGAGAAATCGCATCATTTGTTAAAGGTGCAGAAATCACTGTTACACCTGCAAACCTCATATGGTGTATACAGTCGTTTTTTAAGTACCAATGCTTTCCATATTAATACAGAACAATGTTTATCAGCTACATAAGGTGTATGAAATGTACTGCAATGACGATAGTTGTACACTGTCGTCCGGAAAATCCTAGTTCGTTCTATTTGGTCTTGTTCATCGCCTATCTGGTATAGAAACCAAACCTTGCCATGAAGAACTGACAAATTAACAATGTGATGGAGCGTTTTGCAAAAATAAGTAAGCACCTACATCGCCACTCGTCAGACAGCTTTGCGGTGTGCGGTGGAGGATGCCTGCGACACCAAGGGCACTGTCGTCCCCACCGTGACGTCAGCCTAGCTGCTGCACATCCCCCCTCCCCCGCCATGACAGCCAGTACTTTTCTGCAGGTGTGGCCGCACTGCGTCAACTGCTCGGGGAAGCCCCGGCCTCTGTCGAGCTTCCTGCCGGCAGTAGAGACGGGTCGAACTCGTTCAGTCGCGTGAACTACTTCATTCATTTCACTCTTGCCGTGAAGCGTTCAAATGAAGTAGTTCATTCACGAAGTACGGAAGCCTGGCGAAGTTGCTCAGCCGCAACTACGCTCGCTTCGTCTCGCTTGTACAACAAAGCTTCGTAATACTTCATAATTTTACCAACAGATGGCCGAACTATGCAATAACGTGCACGCTACGTTTTACGCTCTTACAGCGTCTGAGTTAACTAGAGCATGGTCGAAGGGGACAAAGGAAAGATAAACACAGAAGCCTGTCACATATAAAGAAGGTATTACATTTAATCTTGCTCGACATTTTCTCATGAAGCGCCCAAAAAAGTCTTTATCTGCCAAGTGAAACCTTATTTGTTGTATTCATGGACTGAAAACTAGGGCTACCAACGAAATGCCATCCAATTTTATTCCTTTTAAAATTTAATCCAAAATTGAGTATGTTTACCACTGTCAAAAAGTCTATATACCTACGTTAAAGTAATTATTCAGAAATTTTCCTATAGATTTTTGTTGAGAATAATAACACTCCAGATTCAAAACGTAAACTGTCACCTGTAGTCATTGGTACAATTTCAGGTAAAATCCCTCTTTATTTTATTCGGAAACTAGTTTTTGTCTCTGTTCACTCTTACACAATGGCTAGCAACTCGCGATCGCGTAAAAGTAGTGAAATTTGGGGTTTCTTCGCCGATTTAGGTCATGGGAAAGCAAAGTGCAGCTGTTGTTCTAAGTG
This sequence comes from Schistocerca nitens, assembly GCF_023898315.1. Classification (NCBI taxonomy): domain Eukaryota; kingdom Metazoa; phylum Arthropoda; class Insecta; order Orthoptera; family Acrididae; genus Schistocerca; species Schistocerca nitens. Next base: position 109,163,152 of record NC_064624.1, read on the forward strand.
TGTCTCATATAAAGGAGGAAATACATTTAATCTAGCGCGTCATGTTCGAGTGCTGCATCCAACAGGGTCATTGTCAGTCAGGCACTTAGCGCCCCCTGCATCTACATCTTCCGACATTTCTTGGACATATAACCCGGACAATCAGTAACCAGCATCAGCAACTGCCAGAACTGAACAGCAGTCGGTGCCAGAAAATAACAGTATCACTTCGTTATCAGACAGCAGACATCAATATCACGGATCATTACCTATGTATTTTCCGAAACCTCTGTCGAACAAAAGAAATCAGGAGATAGATTTCGCACTTCTGTAGACTGTTGTAAAGGTTTATTTGCCCTTCATCATAGTGGAAAGCAAACATTTACAAAGTTTTGTAGGCAAACTGAATGGTGCTTAGAGAATGCCAGCTCGGAAGACCATTTCCAATACACTACTACAACAACAGTACGCCATGATGAAAGAAATTGTGAGAGTCAAAATTAATTCTGCGGAAGCGGTTGTGCTGACAATGGATGGGTGGACCTCAACCACAAATGAGAGTTATTTTTCGGTGACAGCACACTACGTTAAAGACCTGGAGCTGGCGTCTTCCCTCCTAGAGTGCTTTAAATACGACGAAACGCACGCGTCAGAAAAACTCTCCGAAGAACTGTGTCGTGTCACAAGGGAATGGGGCATTCAAGAAAAAGTCGTGTGTGTTGTTAGCTACAATGCTGCTAATATTGTGGCAGCTATAAGACTCACAGCCTGGAAACACAACCCCTGCTTTGCACACTCAATCAATTTAATTGCTCAGAATGGGCTTCCACACATTCAACCCATTCTGAATAAAGTAAAAAAAAAATTGTTCAATTTTTAAAAGAAGTTCACAGGCCTGCACGAAACTGAAAATGATGCAGGAACAGTTAAATGAGCCAGTTCTGATACTAAGACAGGACACTGTTACGAGATGGAATTCAACCTATGATATGCTGCGAAGAATAATCGAGGTTAAGAATTCCCTAATGACAGCTATCCCTCTGAATTATCCGGATCTTCCAACTCTGACTGCAGAGGACATTGCAAGGGTAACACAGGCCTGTGACCTGTTGAAAGTTTTCAAACACTGCACCGAGGAAATGTCAAGTGAAAATGTCACTGCTTCTAAAGTTATACTCCTTAGTTGTTCGTTGAAAAAATGCTGTTTCAGGTTTGTTAATGACACTGAAATTCATGTAGACGTGCAGCAAATGTCCGAAAAGGACCTAAAATGACGGTTTCGAAATGTAGAGGAAAATTCCATTTTCGCAGAAGCAACTTCATTAAATCGCCGGTTCAAATTACATGGTTTTTCTGATAGAAATTCTGCTGAGAAGGTGAAATTAAACCTGATCAGGCACTGTGAGAAATTTGTGACGAACACATCCACTGCTACTGCAACAATCTCAGTTCCAACCACTGAATCTACTTCTAGTCTCTGGCTCGAATTTGGCGAAGTGTTTTCCAGGCTGCAGAGTAGTCCACACCCGAGAGCTGCTGAAATGGTGGAAGTGGACAAATACTTACAAGAGCCCGTGCTACAGAGACAAGGCAATCCACTTCAGTGGTGGTCTGAACGGCTGTCAGTATACCCCTCGCTCTTTGAACTTGCAAAAATACTACTGTGTATTGTTGCAACCTCCACGCCGTGTGAAAGAGTGTTCTCGAAGGCACGACACCTTATAGCTGACAGAAGAAATCGCCTGACATGAAAAAGTGGAACAAATCATGTTATCAAACGGAAATCTCTGAACATTCGCCAAATCCGTTGATGTTTATTCATAAATATATATGTATTTTTTTAAATATAATTAGGACAATCCTTAAATTGACATTTAGTGTAACTATTTCAATAATGTGTACGAGATGAACAATCCAACATGAACGATTATCTTTCAAGCGTGGATTCGACTCATGCTTCAGTTCCAGACTCACAAGGTAAGCATTTTACTTTCATATTGGCTGTGCGTGCTCACACAGACTTTCGTGTCCTACATGGCACTTCAACCTTGAACCTTGACCCTAACTTGTTACCGGATGAGCAACCCGGCCACATCTAACGACACATCTAGACGTGGAATGTTTACCTACGCCGTACGCTCATGTCTATGTGAAACGGTTCTGTACTGTGCCACGTCGGTTGTAGTTCACTGACGGTGTTAACGGGTTGCCAGAGTACAGACACACTTCTACAACTGTGACTGGTGCCGTTTTTACTTTGGCTAACGCTTGCCCTTAAGAGGTAATTTTATATAGTCAAACTCTGCTGTCTACTATTTGTAGAACTTTTGCCCTACTTCGTTTTCTGAGGCTAAAGTGTCAGTTTTTATGTAAGACTCTGATTTATGTAATATTCTGAGCAAATCCTCACTTTGCTTTTGTTTCCATTCCATCACCTGGTAGCAAGGTGAACTGATGCGACGAAAATGACGTCAGTAAAGTAACATCCTATGTTCTCCTACATTTTGAAATCACTAAAGGATTCCTTTACACATCAAAATGAGTAAATATATAGAAATGTGAAATTCGCCTGTACTCCGCCTCTCCATAAACTGATGTCAACAGCGTTAGCAGAATTTCGTGAATCGAGCTTACACACTCCATGGTTAGCGGCGCCATCTGGTAGTCGGCGCTTTCGTGTAGTAAAAACATACATACATATTTACATTACATACGCGGCCAGTTCCCTGACGGCCGTAGTACAGCCACTCCCTGGTTCCTGCAGCGTTGCGAGTGACGGGCCATATCCACATCCGCACACGGGCTGAGTGATAGTTACCTCTGTCAGAGTCTGTGCATTCCAACACAATAGTGGCATTGTGAGCAGCGGACCTGTATGGCTGACGTTGCACACTGCGTATCCAGTACGACCTACTGTCGGCAAGTTCAGTGCTTGATTTGTGACGGTACGCATAGGTACTCCCCACTGGTGTCTCAGTCTTGGGGAAAAAAAAGGATCAATACTGCAAATTTTGAGATGTGGTATGATAAAACATTATCTTTTTAGTAGTAAAGATGTTGTACTGTCACTTTTGAAATGCGCAGAAAAGCGTTAAAATACCGTCTGAAGAGGTCAGTTGCAGAAACACACACCTGCCCCCCCCCCCCCCCCCCCCCGCTGCATCCATGGAAGGTCACCACAGTATCGGAACCTGTTTTTTACAAATCAAGCACTAGCTGAGGTTAAAGCTGTACACCACTTACCAAATGCACTTCACGTCATTATTTTTGTCACGGTATATAAAATTTTTCAGTGTGTGCATGGCAACAAGAGCGATTCAGCTCAACGGATTATGGCGCTGTGTAATGCCTTGTGGCTGATACGTACCAATAAATATTACTACTTGTGTGTGTGAATGGAATTTTAAGCATAAAACGTATTACGCTATAGTTGACCTCTTTTATGCTACCTTTTTGTATTTTAGATCTGAAGAAGTCTCGTCAATGATCTGAAACTAGTAAGTAGAGGAGTTTTAGCGATCTAGAAATACGACTTTTATCCACACATTTTAACATAACAGATCGCCCATCATTCCTTTTGAAAATGGGAAATAATAACGAAAAAAAACTTTAACTTTTGTGCCCAAGGGCATATTTTGCACTCGGTTGACGCCACCTGCGACCGCTATTCTAATTCGGTCTAAATCTCATTTGGCAACAGAGAATGTCAGTTTGACGGCGCATTGTTGAATGTCTAGTTGCTTAGTTTCATTTTCATGGTTGATTTATAGACTAACCATTGTTATCAGCAGTTTGTCACAGTAGAGGAAACGTGTTTCTTTCCAGGAAGATTTTCCACATTGAGTCATAGAGACCTGAACGAGGCGGAAATTTTCGCTTAACATCTAATAGACGAACAAGTATCAGAGTTAAGGGAATTCGAGTCGAATTATATAGACATTGAAGAGAATACAAATAAAGAAGATACGGGAGGGGGGGCAGTGAAGAAACAATGCACACAGACAACACTCCCAATATGCTATAAGTTCTGGTAGAGTGCATCCAAAAGCAGCTCGAAGAATATGTAAAAGTGGTTCTGCGAACTTGGCCCATAAACCTCAGCGAAGAAGTACAGCTGGGAGAGAAGTATCTGAATCAATCAAAAAAATTTTCACTCCTGAAATGGTTAGAAAAACAACTGACGATACAATTGTATCATGCGAATGCAAAAAATGGATCTCTTGTTAGCGATCCTGAGCTATACGCTGTACAGTAACACATACTACAATATACTGCCCTACTTAACGTAATCTGTTACATTAGTTTGCTTTTAGCATCTAAGATGTACGTACTCACTTTGCATTTGACGATGTATTCGTTGTGACGCCTGATTTGAAACCAACAATCTGCAAAAATCGAATGTTTGAAATAAGAGTTAGCTCCCCAAATAAGCGACAAAAAAAAAAAAACTAACATTGGATCTTACATCCGATACATTTGTCAGAAAATGGAACAAAAATACGTAGTTTTATTCGGTAAGTCGCAAAAAGAGACGTCCTAAGGGACTTTATAAATATAGTGTTCATATAGGGTTTAGACGAGACCATTATATTCCTGTGTTATAGCCTAAATACAGCATTCATGTACGGTTTAGATAGAACCATTAGATTTCGATGTTATAGCCAATAAGTCGTTAAAAGTGATGTCGCTATGAACCGTCTCGACTGAATATATTCACAGAACGCGTGGCATGTAATTGAAAAAGTGGCGTGCCAACGCGTCTCCTCGAGGCTTTCAGGCTTGCAGCGAAATGACCACGACGAGAATAATTGAGGAATTGCAGCCAATATAAAAGGCCCTGCCGACGATCGGCCCAACCACGCGACATTCGCGAGCAGAACAGGAGTAGGCGGGTGACAGTGTGAGGAGAAATGTTGTTGAGACTAGGTTCTGGGTTCGAATCCCAGTCCAACACAAAGCTTCACGTCACGGCATTTCAAATAAGTTACATGTGAAGAAGCAATATTCAACATCTCTCGTAGTTCGTTAACAAGGACAATAGATGCTGGGTAGGAATCCGCGTCCGTTAAAAATGTTTACGTTATGTAATTTATAGTTGATATTTGCTAACTGATACTGTCTAAAATCAAGGTATATCACTCTCTGTACGCCTAGTCAGGAATGACTGTTAGTTTCCGTCAGTCACGAAATCTTTGCTTAGTCTACATGACCCGGGTTTGAATCCATATGCAGAACGAGACGGTTCGTCGTGTCATTTGAAGTTCATAGATATTCTCAACTAGCTGCTCGTGAATAACTTAAATTTTTAATGCCATTTTGCGTTAAATAATAAGTACGGTATGTTACTTTGAAGAAAAAATCATGAATATGACCAACTTACTACATGCATTACCTATCCGACGTAACAATGAGTGTGGTAACATTTGAGGTATGTCATTTATTGTAATAAATGTGAGCTTACAAGCGTTAAGGACAGTTTATATGTGATAAGGGGTTCCCTGATATTTGTAGTGTCGTGGTATTACTTTACATCTTGAGTTACTGCGATACAGAGCAGTGTTTCGTAGTGGTGACTTGTTGGAACCATTTTCAACAGTCAAACGACTGTACTGAGAGGCTATTAGAGGACCTGCTAAACAGCTGCGTTATGCGGGTTGCATGCGATTCAGGCAAAATGCAATTCGATTCGTTCGGATACTTTTGAGCATGACTGTACGTACATAAGTTGTGTAACAGAAAGGAGTATTATTGGTCCCATACAAGTAGGCTATTCTCACCATTTACGTACGTAATCGTTAATTGCTTACGGAAAGATTCCGGACAGTAACATACACAGTGTAAGTACTGGCATCAGAGGCGGTACCTTCAGTGTCGGCGCTGTGAGGTCAGGAAGGGGCAAAGTGCAAGCACGTTCTGTGAAAGAAATATTGGGCGCTGCTGTGACTAATAGTAAGGGCACAGAAGTATTTTGTTTGTAAACATTGTCGGGGGTGTTCTTGGAGGCAGATTATCTATAAAAATATTCCTACGTTATTCAAAGAATTCGTAAATACGATATAGTCAACCGATCTGACTAAAAATTGAACTAACTTTGGGCATAACATACAACCAACAAGCGGATCGAAAGCATGAGCTGTGTCGCTCAGTGACCATACTGCCACAGAAGCGGAAGATGACCGACAGAAGGCGAAATACAGAGCTGCCATGAATCATTCACTCGTTTCCAGAATTCTAAATTTTCGGAAATATTGCTTGTACAAATATGATTGGAGCATGAATATAACAGCAAACTCAGCGAGTTTAAACTGTGCTGACCACCTCACATTAACAATGCAGCGCCTTGCCAAAATGCCGACAAAGCGAGGGATATTTGACCAAATGTGGCAGCTGCAACCGTGTAGCGGGGTGAACGAGATTTCTGTACGCGGTCCAAAGAAGTCAACAGCAGGCGCAAGCCGCGGACTCTGAACACCGCAGCAAAGTGTGTGGAACACCGTGCGTCGGCGGTCACACATCGAACCGCGACGTCTGCATTTCTCACAACTATTAAAAGCAGAAGGTTGCGGCCGGCGCCTTCAGATTTGCGCCACAATGCACGGACCGGTTGAGGATGGACATTCCGTCCCCACGCTCATATTCAGCAACGAAGCAACCTCGCATTTATCTGAAAATGTTTATCTCCGCCATGTGAGAGTGTGGCGTCCTGAGGATCGTCGTAGTTCCTTCACAGAATAACAACGGCCCATTCAGCTTTGTCTGTGACACTGGACAGAAAACATTAACCATCTGCGAATCTGGTTCATGCGCCGCAATTTCATGAGGATTTTCAGTAGCCCACACTCATATTGCGGAGATTAAGTTTTCAGATAAATTCTAGGTAGCTCCGTCGCTGAAGATCAGGATGCAGGTTCAGCATGGAGGGTCATCCTCCAGTGCTCCCTCCGTTGTGGCGCGAATCTGAATGGGCCGGCCGCAACCTTCTGCTTTTAATTGTTGTACGAGCTGCAGACGGTACGGTTCGAAGTGTAACAGCCGACGCACGGTCTTCCACACACCTTGCTGCGGTATTCAGAGTTCGCGGTTTGTCGCTGCTGTTGACTTCTTTGTACAAAAATCTCGCTCACCCTCCTCCACGGCCGAAGCTGCCACATTTGGTCAAATATCCCGCACATTCCAACACACGAAAACTCTTCTCTCGCCTTTTCGGCATTTTCGCAAGGCGCTGCATTCGTAAGATCAGGTGTTCGGCACAGTCTAAACTCACCGAGGCGAAAAATATTTCGGAAAATGGAGAATTCTGGAAACCAGTGAATGATTTATTGGTAGCCCTGTATTTCGCCTCCTGTGTCGTCTTCCATTGCTGTGACGGTACGGTCACTGAGCGACTCAACTCATGATTTCGATCCCGTTGTTGTTTTCGTGTGACGCCAAAAGTTCTCTTAATTATTAGTCGGAAAGGTTGACAATGTTGTATTTACAAATTCTTTTAATAATATAGATAATATTTGCACACAAAACCTGCCTCCAAGGATTCTCCTGACAATGTTAAGAATCAAAGCAGTTCTGTTCATCTCCAATTAATCACCGCAGCGCCTAATATTTCATTCACAAAATGTACTAGCACTTTCGTACTAACCAATCACAGTGCCAAAACTATGTAGTGACTTCAATGCTACTATTTATACTGCGTACATTAGTATCTGCCATCTTGCCGTAAGCAGTCAACGATGATGTACGTAAATGGTGAGTATATGCCTACTTGCATCCGACTTTTATTACTCCTTTCCAGTACACTATTCAGTAAGTACGAACATGCAACCCAACGCAATTTCGCACCTGACTGACGAACTCATAGACCAAGACACAGGTATCGTTAATAGATAACGTGATTTTGAATTCCGTAATTAAATCTAGAACTTCTTTCTGTGCAGCCTCAATAATTAAAAATTAATACTCCAATGACTTTATTCTTCCTGCAAAACAATGCTGAGAAATTTATGTATCATAGTGTTTTCTAACACGTATGGTGAACTATCAGTGCTGCTATTCATTAACTTTTAATTCACGTCTTGCTGACAATTTACTTATAGAATCAGTAACGAGTGGCTCCTTTCCTTACCTGAAATATCGATTACAAGATACGAAGTGCCACAGTAACTGTTCTAACTTTCTTTAAAGGGCAGATGGACCTGTACTATATCGATGACATGTACAGATAATGTACATCATTTTCGTTACCACTCACGAATGATCCTGCTTCCTGTTTATTTTTCATTTAATGCATACTGAATCTTTAGCTGGGTTCACTGTTGCGTTCCATCTAGTAATGTAGTGCCCGAACGCAAAGCTATGACGTCATTTGCATGGGAAAATTTAGTCGATAATTTCAGATCTCCAGAGAAAAACCGATCGTAAAGGTTTGATACTTTGCACAGAAACGAATATTCTTTTAAATGGCGGTTCATAACAACTTGTTTTTGAAAATCGGAAACCGGTAATGGTTTTGTGTAAATAATCTTTGCATATCATATTCGTGGTTGACTGCTCTAATTAAGTTGTAATCTTTATAATTTTACTACAGCCTAGTTTCTCATGCTGTTTGTTTTCGAGAATGCAACGATAGATAGCGGGCACTATATAGTGTGTCTCAAATCAACATGAATATTATTCAAAAGGCCATTAGTAATTGATAGGCGTTACCACTGCATTGGAAAGCACGTTTCCTCATAACATTAGCAGTAAAAAGTTCAACTCGATTATCCATTATACCATTCAGAAGTCATACTGGATGTTACGGATAACTCGCGTCGTAAGTATGCACGATAATATTCTTCAGATCCATTTGTTCCTTTTTAGGCCACTCGGCCAATGGGTTAACGTAAATTTGAAAGCACACAAAAAACTGGGACTTAATAGTGCGACGCAGCAAAACAGAGCAAACGAAACAAAACCGTGGACAGGACAGCAAGGTCTGTATTCGCCTGGGACGTGTTGACTGCCCGCGCCCACGTGTCAACACGCGTATGAGGCTGACTGCACCGATGCCTCTTTGTGCAAAGGCTGCGTCCGTCTTGTGCACACGCAAATTTACACAGGTGTAAACGTACGTTTACGCTAGCTACGAACTGTGCCCAATACTGAAAAATACTGAACCTGCCGTTACAACTGTATTAGGATCCATGACGTCATCGAAATGGACATAAAACACTCGTCGAAATCTAACGTGTATAAAATATCTGACACAGCAATAATTATCGTTACTGTAACACTCCATTTCTTTGGCTCCGCTAACTGACGACCGTACTGGAACCTGTCAACCCAGCCTAGACCTCGGGCTATGCAACACATCACTTTTCCACCACAACCTATATTAGAAAAAATACGTAATATAGCAGCCATGTAAACATCACCGCGTTCTCTTGTATCCGTAATTATATATGACGTCACAGAGTACATCATTACGCCACGGGGCAATGTCGACGCCCCCTATCGGTAGCTGCAACCTGCTCCAAGTTAGACAGTCGCCTGTACGGGAAGACGGGTATTTGCAGAACCTAAGGAGTGTTGATGCTTCAAAAAGGTGAAACAAGACGGAAGTCAGACAACTGCTAACTTTTTTTAACTGGCTAACTACTAAATGGTTTATGACCAAATGGGCCACAAATGCGACAGCGAAATTTTCGCGAATCGCTTTTTTCTTCAGCAGAGTCATAGAAGTACCGGGTGGTCGTAAGTAAAATGCAGCCACTCACGGAGGTTCACTGTGATCTGTAATTATCGTATGGCAACGAAACTTGGCAGGTATGCTAAGGTGTTAATGCGAAACCAGTTTGCGCCAGAGGAAATCAGTTCCGATTTTAGTTACCAGGTGCGAATCTGTCGTTGTGCAACGTCTCGCCGGAGTCTTCGGTGCTCATACTGAACAAATTGTGCAGCTGCCTGTTAATAACAAGATCTACATTCTGCCTTTCTCACTTGTTTGACCCTTCCTGTCCACGTTCCGTTGCCAATCCATTACATATGGAAACATTTCTATACGTCTTTCTTCCGTTGATAGAGCCATTTGGTGGCCAAAATCAAAAATAATTCCTTTCCAGTGTAAATCGGTTCCGCAAGGGGGCTTTAGTATACCAAGCTTCGCTGCCATACAATAGTTACAGTCCACACTGGACCTCTGTGAGTGGCTCAACTTCAGATTATGAGCACCCAGTGGTGCAGTACCGTTACTGCCAGCCCAAGTATCGTGTGAGACACCACACTGTCAAATATTCTGCTGGTGGACAGAACACGTGAAGAATTAAAAGCTCCCAGAAACATTGTACACATTCGAAAGTCACCAGCGATCTTACTCCGTTATTATGGGCAATCGATGTGTGCCTCAGAGAGCGAATTCCACACATTCTCGATTAAATGGCGGCCTTTTCCTGAAACTGTTTTGGCTGCGGCCACTCTTCATCCGTCAACGTCACATTTCCCGACAATTCAGCCAACTGATCTCGCTACTCACGAGACGTTTTGGACAGGTCTTCAATACGGTGCTTCAATTGCGTTGCATATTTTGTGATAGCCGAGTATAAAAACGGAAACCACCACACACACACACTTCAGTGTCTAGAAAGTGAGAGCCATTTGGAGCTCAGATTTCGGGTTACGCATTCATAATATTCGTTGAACTTTTATTTAATCATCCTGTCCCTCACGTATGAAGACAGTCACTTTTATGTGACATCACGCGTCCTGTGCTGCGACTGGATGCGGCGAGCAAACTGGACAGTTTCTGTGCTGATCTACCCGTTTTCATAGTTTTGGTACTCAAATTTGCGTTTTATGACGATATGTAGTCTAAATGATACACGACATTTCAGAAGTCTTCAAGATTTTCAGTACATTATCATGCTAAAATGTCGGTAAATCTGACGTCAGTGGCTACCGATAATTCCCAAACAGTGACTTACCATCAGTAAACGGTAAGGCTTCTGTAGCAGTATCTGCCTAAACGAAATAATATTTGCTATAGGTTTCAGTCAAATATAATTAGCAAATGCCGCCACAAATGTAATTCCGACGTGATTCAGTGCTCTGACGGAAACTAATAACAAATCTACGTCGATTCTCGCAAATATTGCACTGGAAATGGCACAAATGAAATCTAGATTCTGCCGTCGTTATAGGCCGCATATAAAAATTTACACTGTACTTTAATTGTGTCACTTGAACGTCAGATAAAGAAGTTGGCAAGTGACAGTCAATCACCATCATTCATTCTTTGGTCACATAAGATACGACTGATGCGCAAGCACGATTGCGACTTTTCTGCACAACAAGCCGCAGAGAACACGACGCGTCTCAAAGACCTCTCATGCGTTGCTTTGTCTCTTATCAGGCAAATAATAACACGTGACAGCCAGACAAAGCACTGAAGAGTTGGGATCAAATGGCTCTGAGCACTATGGGATTTAACTCCTTTGGTCATCAGTCCCCTAGAACTTATAACTACTTAAACCTAGCTAACCTAAGGACATCACACACATCCATGCCCGAGGGAGGATTCGAACCTGCGACCGCAGCGGTCGCGCGCTAGCAGACTGTAGCGCCTAGAACCGCTCGGCCACTCCGGCCGGCGCTGCAGACTTGAATAGAGCAAAAAAATTGTGGTGTGTGATCGCTTCTCTTTGATCAGCAAATGACAAACGAAACATGACGTCACAGAACGATAAAAAAGAATAAGGAAGTTTTATTTCATGAAATGCAAACGTTACGATAAATTTTCAAGAATTCGCCAACAAGGAACCAAATCTTCGCCTCAGTCTAACGTAGGTTGGGGAAAACAACAGATCGCTCGTGCATCACAACCTGAATTCCAGAAAACTGTAAAAATACCGAAATAAACACAAGTGCTGCGTTTCATCGTCAGAAACATGTCGGCATGACGCCACGAGTTCTGATTGGCGAGTGGAGTACAGGATTCGGAATGCCTATGCACTAAACATCTTCGGACGTCTGATTACTTTGCAGATGAATTAACGCCTGTAATATCTGACGTTAAGCATGTAAGCGAGCAAAAGTTTAGGAACGGTTTGAAATTATTCTCAACGTGTGTTCGAAGTCGCCAAGTGCTCAAATACTGGGTGTATAACGTTCGCGTATTTCAGCGCCGTGCGTTACGTTACCTCGCGACACGCCTTAAGTTTACAACTGTGATACTTTTCTTACTGTGTGAAAGCCGTAACGTCAGGTTATACCTTTGAATGAGTACCTTACAACATTTTAGATGTTCAAATTCGGCCAAATTAAGCGAAATGTAGAAAAATAAACTTCTGTTAGCCCTGCAAGGCGCAACAGAGGCAACCTGCAGTCACCCTCGGCTGGCGGTCCAGAATTACAGACAACCACGGCTGCTGGGATCAGTGGCAAAAGACGCCGTGTCGCACTGAAACTCACTCAGTCCGAAGTGCTGACTGTTTGATGGTTTTCGCATACTTGCGTCCTCTACGAACATTGGTTATTTCGTTGCAGTGACGTAACCAGGAACGCGTGGTTTTCGTTTCCAACAACTGTGGTACGAGAAATCTGCAGGAATCGACAATGGTACATCGAAACACTGCCCAACTGAATGTGGCGCTATTTTCTGTTCGTTGCACGCTTTTCTCGCTCAAGGTATCAGTGATTAAACGACTGTAACAAGGCGATAAATAACGAATAATAAATTATTAAACACTCGACGCATTAATTTAACAAACTATTCGCCATCCCTAATGTTCGTATCGATCCTAATTGTTAAAGTAAGACAATGTGTTAAACAAGAGCAGTTCCGTCGTGAGTTACGCGACAAGGCACACAAAAGCGAGCAGAACAACATCAGCAGCTTCCAAGTAACCCAGTGGAGGCCGGCTGCCCGCCTCACCTGTCTCTGGTGTTCTCGCCGAGAGGCGGGACTGCGCCGCACGCCGCCACACGCCTGGCCGCCCCGTCACAACTGGGCCGCACAGACAGCCGGGGCATGCGAGGGAACGGCTGCACCAGAGAGAGCGAGGCGTCTACGTCCGTGTCGGCACTGTCGGACCGCCAGCGTCCACCCACTCCACAGTCCGTTTATCTCGTTCCGTGCTATACAGCTGGTAACAACACCCCCCCCCCCCCCTTTACATGGGGCTCCCAAAACCGCATTTCGTAAACCGATTTCCCAATACCACTTCTGGTGACCGCAATGATGGAACTAAGACGCTGTATTTTGGTCACGGGACCAGAAGAGGTGTGAACAGAAGATTGTATTTGCAGTTACGCATTAGCCATTCACTGTCGTATGACAGATTTGTAGTAGATGCAACCGAGGTGGTGGTGTTAAGTCCCAAACTGCTGAGGTCATCGGTCCCCAGGCTTACACACTACTTAATCTAACTGAAAGTAAATTACGCCAAGGACAACAGACACACCCATGCCCGAGAGAGGACTCGAAACTCTGACGGGTGGGGGGGGGGGGGGGGGGGAGCAGTGCAGATGCCACCGACGCGATGTCTTCGGACTGTTACAGGGGCAACAGTGAGAGGCAGGCGGCAGTTGCAACACAGGTTTCGGCGAGTTCGCTTTAGTGCGTCCCATTGTCTGTTCGCTGCTCTGTGTAAAACTAACTCGTGCCCCTTAATACGAGGAGAAGAAAGTGTTCTTCCTCTAAAACGATGAAAGAAGAGTTCCCTTTCTTGAAGTACACCACGACTATACAAACATACACTGTGTCGTCGTTCGGTGTTTTTCATTGAACATGGCGTACGTGTCCATAAAACACAACTCACAAAGAAAAACAAGCACCTGTTGCCAGTTTTTGCAAGAATTTCTAGCAGCGTAACTTTCTTTTCAAGTAAGAATAAACTACAAACAGAGGAAGACTTTGGCGTATCAGGTTGAAAATTATGTCACATTCTAGCGTCGATGGCGTGATGGCAGTGGAAAAGTTTTGTGCTTGTAGGTGAAGCCAGGGAAAAGTTACGGCCACGTATGTGACACCCTTGGTCAGTCGAAACGACGAGCGGTCAAGAATGTCTTTTAGATCTGACGACCAACATGCATCCATACTTTCAACGCATGCAAGGATTTTTAAACAGGTTTGTACAGTTATTTGGGTTAAAACTGTTTCTTTTGAAAGAGAGTGTTGAAGCATTCCTCATTGCTCCGTGACTGGACAAACTATAACGACTTTTGTTCCACGTGTCAGTCTGCAACCACTTCCATATTAAGCACTGCCGATAATTCACTGCCGTGCATCCAGCCCGGGAAACGCATAATGTGGAGATGTAGACACCTACTTTAGAAAATGTACACATATTCTGCACTCATCGCGGCCGGCCACGTTCCGTGATACACAGCCGTGACGTCATAACATGGATACACTCGTCCTGTTTATTACGACCGACTCTGCAGCGCCGCATATACAGCCCCTACCATCGACAAAGCTTGGCCTTACGGTCTTCTTACTCACGACGATACGCTTAGCATTGCAAAAGATTTGTCCTATTATTAAGTTTTACCATTTAAATCGTGTAATTTTTGTACTGTTACAGTTTTAATATACTCTCAAAACATGTAAATGGCGTACATCTAAGCGATCGTTACGAAAACGGTGATCAGAAGTGCAAAATGCACAAATTTCCATCATTTTATTTTCTGCATCGACAATCGAATCGTACAACCTTTGTTGTTAAAGGGTTTTTGTTGCAGTTTGCTTCCTCCTCAGCGAAGTAGTGCTGTGATTTCTTACACACTCCAGTCACGTATCAAATCGGTATGAAAGTTGCCTTGATGGCAATAGAGAAGAAATTCATCATTACTAGGTGCTCGTACGAAGTTTGATGTCCGCTATCCGACGTGTCCGGAAAGTCCATATTAGAAACCTGTACTGCAAACTGGCACGCATCGTACATGTACCTAATCACTGAAAACCATGTCCCAACTAGGGCAAACACAGTTGCTAAGGTGAAACTAGTGTGTGCTATTAGAATCTTGTCTTTAATATAGTGACCTTACATAGCAAAGCCTCTGAGGGGCTCAGAACATTTCTGTGGATGACGCATACTACTTTTGTTTCGATCAGACCAATGCTTCGAAGTAAGTATCAAAAATTGCAGTTTCTGTTCCGGAGTTTATACACATACGGTTCCGGAGGCAATATGAAGCAGCTTTCACACTAATCCAGATTTGTAACAAATGAAGCTACGTTGTCTTCTTGTCTTCAGAAACTGATAGCACCTCTTAGTTCCGACAGGTTATGCTTAACCGTTCCTCCATGTGGACCACAACGTCACACACGCTATGTTAGTCTTGTGGCGCTGGTATAGATTGAGACCAGAAAGAAAAAAAAAAAACGATGAAGTCATTATAGATCCTTCCATTGATTTTCGTGTATGTTATTCAGCTCTCTGGGTATGCAATGCTTTATTTGAGAAGTAAGGATGCGTCTCTAGTTAGAAATGGTAGCAAACTTTTGCCCACAGCTGAAACTCCGGTTCCAAACCAGAGACGCCATGAAATGATGTCGCCCTTACTAACGAGGCGATGAAGCGAGTTGATCAACTCGGGTAAATTTTCGGTTTTATTTTTTTATTTTCATCGCTTGCGGGGATAGACTGAAAGAGCGTACTGATATCTCTCTTAATCATCAGAAAACACGATAAGAAATGGTACTCTCTCCCGATGAAACTATAAAAAAAGCGTTCACCTCATCTTCGTAATCGCATTTCTTTCCAGTTCGCCGCTCTGTAGTTCGTTAGTATCATATAAACGGACGATTAAAACGACACGGCGTTTATAATAAACTGTCGCGAAACCTGCTGTGGGCAGAAAATTCCGTTACAACTGCAAACGGAGTTGCTGGCGACGGCATTCTTGCGTCAGACGCCGTCCGTGTTCTTACCGAGTTAAAACCTTAGTGGCAGTTCGACAATATTTTAAAATATTTTGCCCCACGTAGCGACGTAAATGATTCGACGAATTGTTCTGGAGAAACGCCGCTGTCTCGATTGAAATTACTGTTGCGAAATCTGATCTGTGTGGCTTCTCTGATAACAGAAAACGTAAAGTAATATTATGATATAGAAATGTCTGTACCCCCGGTTTTGCATTGATAACAGTGCTGCAAATATTTTTGTCTGAAACGAAAGTGCGAAACATTGTACACAGATAAGTCGACTTTATTTTTTCGTTAATTTTCCGTCTCTCGCAACCGACAGAGCTTTGTCACTGCCTCAGCGACTGATTGTTGCTGTTAGCATCGCGGATTGTTGCCACTTCTAACTCTCCCGCGAGTAATGGCTGTTATATGGAGTAAACGAGAACGACAAAGAAATTTGCAAGCATGAGTTTATCACCGAAATGAGAGTGAAACCATATTTGACGCAGGGACTACGTTTTTAAAATGTACCCACAGCACAGCCTCGCGTATCCCTGAAGTTGCGAGTCGCGTGTCCACTCCCACATGTGAGTCTCACTGACAGTCGCTGGCCAGTTTTACCATCTTAACGCATCCGCACAGTTTCTGTTTCGCACTCGGCACATTCATGGATGGCCTTCTGTCTCAGCTGCCTCCAGCTGATGTTACTCTACATCCCTGGGAAGGAGGCGATTGTGTGAGAAAATCTTCCGGAGAACATGTGTAGAAATCGTCAGAAAATACCGTCAAAATGGTTTTATCCAAGCCAATTAACACATGTGATACTTTTATTATGCTCACCTGGATGACACGCGTTTTGCGGAATAGGGATAGCGGTAAGAAGTAGAACGTATTTACACCTCATTGTTTTGAAGACATAATGGCTAGAAAAGTTCCTCTAGAGTCAAGGCGAAGTCTTAATCACGTACGTTGGATTAGCGGATACATTGTCACCAGCGATCGTGAACATGTAATAATCAACTTGACAGCATCGTCTGTTTTTTATGGATGCGAATTTTGAACTCGTGGCAATGTGTCCGGCTGTTCACCTTCTGTTTCTACAAATTGCATTCGTTAATCGGCAACAGATAAAAAACGATCCGTCGAGGGCCTTTAACCACTAAACATGAGAGGAGGAAGACTGCATTCAAGCCAACAATTAATTTCTCTGAAAAGGCGATGAAAAGGAAAAAGCTCGTGTCAGTGGTATTATTTTGTCGTGTTGCTGATCGGCGTCGATCGGGAGAACGAAGATCGCCAAAGCTTTGTTTTACGGCGCCTGACTGCTTTATACACCTCTCGTAGGCGCATGTGGAACTGTGCACACACACCACGTTTCATGCGTTCGGCCATAGAGGCAAACATATACACGGAGCACACATCTATTCTTCCAAACTTAAGTGGATTAGACAATTACGTTATCTACACTTGGAATCAATTACTGATTTCAACAATTGATCTTGTTGTATTAGTATCACACATGTAGTAATTCAATTAACCTACTTTCCCCAACAGTCACAATGTTAATGCGATACCTATTCTTGTTACGTCTGGCCAAGTGGAACGACAGCAAGCGTTTCAATCACTGTCCCGTCATTTCTTTATTTTCACAAACGACAGAACTACAGTAATTCGACGAATTCCTCATCTTGTTGTAATGTGGCTCATTTAGCTGGCCATTTCCACAGAAGACTAAATATCGCGAAGGCACGTAGTTTTCTAGCCATTTCCTCAGGACTGCGTGTTATGTGTGGCATTATGCTTTAAGAAGTAACATCGGTAATGTCCTATTTTTGTACGGAATAAAACGCTACGATTTTGCTTAATCCGGTACATATGCCGACACAATATCGAGATAACAAGCGTAACGTACCAGAAAACTTTACTAGTAGAGCAAATTCATAATAGTGGGTTAGAGGTTCTGTCGTGTCAAAAATTTTCGCCATTTATAGAGTTTTAGATCTGAGCACCGACATAGCCTACTTTCATCCAACCCAAAGATTCTGGAATTTGTTTGCTGAGTAGCTTGTGCCGTCGTTTGGGTTCAAATTCCCCCTGTCGAAAGAGTGTCCAAACATTCGTCAGTGCTCCGTCAATGGGCAAACTGTAACGACTTTTGTTTCACGTTTGTTTCTGATGGTTAGCAGGCACTTTCACGATACTTCATAGCGACAGCTCACCGCCGTCAGCCCAGACCAGCCCTAGAAACGCATATGCAGATGCATAGACCTACTACGGAAAATTTACGTATGTTCTACATATATCGCATTCCATGAGACACGACCGCGACGTTATGACCTCTGCACTCGTGTCCTGTTTATTACGACCGACTTCCCTTCCAAACGCCGCATATGCAGCCCCTACCTTATGCTCTGTTCACTAAGATGATACGTTTACTGTTCCAAAGACACGTTCAGAGTACCAGGTAAAAGGACTGGTGGCGCGAGTAAACATGTTCAGAGCACATAGGGACAGGTACAAAGGCGTGCGAGTTAACACGTTCAGTGCAGTTAAAGGGTGAACAAATAGATGACGTATACCTAACAGGTCGTTTGGAACATTTCGGGTTACGAGTGCCAAACACATAAATTTCCATCGCTTGATTTCTGCCTCGACAATCGGATCGCGCAACTTCTGTTGCCAAAGTGTTAACGTTGTAGTTGCATCTTCCTCCGCAAAGTAGTTCTGCGACATCCCACACATTCCGACCACGTATCAAATCAGTATCAAAGCTGCCTTGATGACGACACAGAATACATTTATGATTAATAGTTGCTCCACCAAATGTGTTGTGCACTCTACGTCGTGTTTAAATAGTTCTTACAAGAAAACTGTACTAGAAATTGGCGACAGTCATACGTAATCTTTGAAAACCGTCGCCCAATCACCGGAAACACAGTTGCTGTGCTAGAATCACTGTGTACTACTAGAATTTTTAATTTGTCACTGATGCGTTGACTTTTACGTAACAAAGCGACTGTTGTACTCTGAAGATTTGCATGCATAATGCATACAGATACAGATGGCCGTACCGTAGGTGCAACCACAACGGAGGGGTATCTGTTGAGAGGCCAGACAAACATGTGGTTCCTGAAGAGGGGCAGCAGCCTTTTCAGTAGTTGCAGGGGCAACAGTCTGGATGATTGACTGATCTGGCCTTGTAACATTAACCAAAACGGCCTTGCTGTGCTGGTACTGCGAACGGCTGAAAGCAAGGGGAAACTACAGCCGTAATTTTTCCCGAGGACATGCAGCTCTACTGTATGATTAAATGATGATGGCGTCCTCTTGGGTAAAATATTCCGGAGGTAAAATAGTCCCCCATTCGGATCTCCGGGCGGGGACTACTCAAGAGGACGTCGTTATCAGGAGAAAGAAAACTGGCGTTCTACGGATCGGAGCGTGGAATGTCAGATCACTTAATCGGGCAGGTAGGTTAGAAAATTTGAAAAGGGAAATGGATAGGTTAAAGTTAGATATAGTGGGAATTAGTGAAGTTCGGTGGCAGGAGGAACAAGACTTTTGGTCAGGTGATTACAGGGTTATAAATACAAAATCAAATAGGGGTAATGCAGGAGTAGGTTTAATAATGAATAAAAAAATAGGAGTGCGGGTTAGCTACTACAAACAGCATAGTGAACGCATTATTGTGGCCAAGATAGACACAAAGCCCATGCCTACTACAGTAGTACAAGTTTATATGCCAACTAGCTCTGCAGATGATGAAGAAATAGATGAAATGTATGACGAGATAAAAGAAATTATTCAGGTAGTGAAGGGAGACGAAAATTTAATAGTCATGGGTGACTGGAATTCGTCAGTAGGAAAAGGGAGAGAAGGAAACATAGTAGGTGAATATGGATTGGGGGGAAGGAATGAAAGAGGAAGCCGCCTTGTAGAATTTTGCACAGAGCATAACTTAATCATAGCTAACACTTGGTTCAAGAATCATGAAAGGAGGCTGTATACATGGAAGAAGCCAGGAGATACTGACAGGTTTCAGATAGATTATATAATGGTAAGACAGAGATTTAGGAACCAGGTTTTAAATTGTAAGACATTTCCTGGGGTAGATGTGGATTCTGACCACAATCTATTGGCTATGAACTGCAGATTGAAACTGAAGAAACTGCAAAAAGGTGGGAATTTAAGGAGATGGGACCTGGATAAACTGAAAGAACCAGAGGTTGTAGAGAGTTTCAGGGAGAGCATAAGGGGACAATTGACAGGAATGGGGGAAAGAAATACAGTAGAAGAAGAATGGGTAGCTCTGAGGGATGAAGTGGTGAAGGCAGCAGACGATCAAGTAGGTAAAAAGACGAGGGCTAATAGAAATCCTTGGGTAACAGAAGAAATATTGAATTTAATTGATGAAAGGAGAAAATATAAAAATGCAGTTAATGAAGCAGGCAAAAAGGAATACAAACGTCTCAAAAATGAAATCGACAGGAAGTGCAAAATGGCTAAGCAGGGATGGCTAGAGGACAAATGTAAGGATGTAGAGGCTTGTCTCACTAGGGGTAAGATAGATACTGCCTACAGGAAAATTAAAGAGACCTTTGGAGAGAAGAGAACCACTTGTATGAATATCAAGAGCTCAGATGGAAACCCAGTTCTAAGCAAAGAAGGGAAGGCAGAAAGGTGGAAGGAGTATATAGAGGGTTTATACAAGGGAGATGTACTCGAGGACAATATTATGGAAATGGAAGAGGATGTAGATGAAGACGAAATGGGAGATAAGATACTGCGTGAAGAGTTTGACAGAGCACTGAAAGACCTGAGTCGAAACAAGGCCCCGGGAGTAGACAACATTCCACTAGAACTACTGATGGCCTCGGGAGAGCCAGTCATGACAAAACTCTACCATCTAGTGAGCACGATGTATGAGACAGGTGAAATACCCTCAGACTTCAAGAAGAATATAATAATTCCAATCCCAAAGAAAGCAGGTGTTGACAGATGTGAAAATTACCGAACTATCAGTTTAATAAGTCACAGCTGCAAAATACTAACGCGAATTCTTTACAGACGAATGGAAAAACTGGTAGAAGCCGACCTCGGGGAAGATCAGTTTGGATTCCGTAGAAATGTTGGAACACGTGAGGCAATACTGACCTTACGACTTATCTTGGAAGAAAGATTAAGAAAAGGCAAACCTACGTTTCTAGCATTTGTAGACTTAGAGAAAGCTTTTGACAATGTTGAATGGAATACTCTCTTTCAAATTCTGAAGGTGGCAGGGGTAAAATACAGGGAGCGAAAGGCTATTTACAATTTGTACAGAAACCAGATGGCAGTTATAAGAGTCGAGGGGCATGAAAGGGAAGCGGTGGTTGGGAAAGGAGTGAGACAGGGTTGTAGCCTCTCCCCGATGTTATTCAATCTGTATATTGAGCAAGCAGTAAAGGAAACAAAAGAAAAGTTCGGAGTAGGTATTAAAATTCATGGAGAAGAAGTAAAAACTTTGAGGTTCGCCGATGACATTGTAATTCTGTCAGAGACAGCAAAGGACTTGGAAGAGCAGTTGAACGGAATGGACAGTGTCTTGAAGGGAGGATATAAGATGAACATCAACAAAAGCAAAACGAGGATAATGGAATGTAGTCGAATTAAGTCGGGTAATGCTGAGGGAATTAGATTAGGAAATGAGACACTTAAAGTAGTAAAGGAGTTTTGCTATTTAGGGAGTAAAATAACCGATGATGGTCGAAGTAGAGAGGATATAAAATGTAGACTGGCAATGGCAAGGAAAGCGTTTCTCAAGAAGAGAAATTTGTTAACATCGAGTATAGATTTAGGTGTCAGGAAGTCGTTTCTGAAAGTATTTGTATGGAGTGTAGCCATGTATGGAAGTGAGACATGGACGATAACTAGTTTGGACAAGAAGAGAATAGAAGCTTTCGAAATGTGGTGCTACAGAAGAATGCTGAAGATAAGGTGGGTAGATCACGTAACTAATGAGGAGGTATTGAATAGGATTGGGGAGAAGAGAAATTTGTGGCACAACTTGACTAGAAGAAGGGATCGGTTGGTAGGACATGTTTTGAGGCATCAAGGGATCACAACTTTAGCATTGGAGGGCAGCGTGGAGGGTAAAAATCGTAGAGGGAGACCAAGAGATCAATACACTAAGCAAATTCAGAAGGATGTAGGTTGCAGTAGGTACTGGGAGATGAAGAAGCTTGCACAGGATAGAGTAGCATGGAGAGCTGCATCAAACCAGTCTCAGGACTGAAGACCACAACAACAACAACAATGCATACTACGACTCTTCTGTTTCGTTCAGATCGACGCTTCGACGTAAAGATTTTGGAGCCAGTTTAGTCAGAACTGGTAACATATTGGTAGTGTGTGATGCTACACGTTCTTTTGGTCAGAAGAAACTGATAGATCCTCTTTGTTCCGACAGATTGTACTTCGCCGTTCCTGCACGTCACACAGAGTATGGTAGTTTTGTGCCGTAGGTTTATAGTCCGGCTGGAGTGGCCGAGCGGTTCTAGGCACTACAGTCTGGAACCTGCTCGACCGCTACTGTCGCAGGTTGGAATCCTGCCTCGGGCATGGATGTGTGTGATGTCCTTAGGTTAGTTAGGTTTAAGTAGTTCTCAGTTCTAGGGGACTGATGACCTCAGAAGTTAAGTCCCATTGTGCTCAGAGCCATTTGAACCATTTTTTGACCGCCCTGTAATTCGTCAGAGTCAGATAAACGGACAACTAAAATGATGCGGTGTTTACAGTAAATTGCTGCGGAAACAGCTGTGGGCCGGAAATTCCGTTAAAACTGGGAACGGAGTTTCTCGCGACAGCATTCTTGCGCCAGACACCGTCCGTGCTCTTGTCGAATTAAAACCTTAGAATTTTAGAAAGGTCCATCGCCTTTGTTTCGGCGGCGTATCACTACCGTCGTGCTGCCAGACAAGGTGTCGACGTCTGCGACGCTGTTTCCCCACGTCGGGACGTAAATGATTCGACGAACTTCTCTACTGAACAGTCGCTGTACATGTTGGAAGTTTTACGAAATCTGATCTGTGCGGCCTCAATGACGACAGAAAAATATAAAGCCCTTTTCTTATACAAAAGAATGTCTTGTATTTCTGTGTTTCTCGTTGACAACAGTGCTCTAAATATTTTTACGTAAAACGCTAGGCGAAGTGTTACACTTAGATGAGGCAAGTAAGAAACGAGGGAAAATGTAAGAAAAATGGTGCGCTTCCCAGAATTAACTGTCCCCGTCGCTACTCATATTCAGGTCTCGGCAGGGCGTCTATTGCTGACACACTATGGTGACGTCATAACATCGATACGATCCTGCACTGCCACTGTAATCGAGTGACCCTGGCCTCAAATTCTTATTACTAAGGTACTGAAGAAACATTTTTTTTCCATTTTAATGTGACTCATTTTTGCTCTAATATGCGTCTAATACACTTTGAAAACGCAAACGGTGGACATCTATCCGACCGGTTTCTACTCTTCTGGCTATAGCCGCCAACTATATAATTATTAATCGCTCTGTCTGCTGATTCAGCAAAAGAATCGCCTGAGGCGTCCAGACGACATGTTTACATCGCTGTGACTTCTTTCCCGAAATGATGCTGTGGTCTCCACAGCACATTTCGGTCATATATAAAACTGGCTCGTACTCGTCTTGTTTACAATGTGGAAACACGTACAGTGACCATTTATGTAGCCTCTTGTCAAGCATGCCGTCCATTCTGCATCGTGTTTGAATAGTCGATACCACACAGCCGCAAAAGAAATAAGTGCGCAACCTGTATCTACACTTAACTCAAAACCGTGTACCAGTAAGCGTAACTTTGGTTGCTCAAACGCTTCGAAAGCTTTAACGGACGTGGATAAAACTTTTGAAGATCCCTTTGTGTGCAATCTCCTCCTCCTCCTTATATTTTTACTGGCATCCGTAAGAAATGCATACTCTTAATGTCTCCTCTCATATTGGATAAACACCGACAAGTTCGCTGTATCAAGGACAGACGCCTAAAAATTATGGAGGTCGCAACATGGAGGCTTCTTCAGACTAGCAAAACCTATTAAGGTTTAATACGTAAACATGACTGGAGAAAATCGATATCCAAAATTTTCGTCTTCTGAATGACGTGTTCCTTGTAAACGTCGTACCGTTCACCTTGCCTGCTCAGTAAATAGGTTACATGGAAGTTCGCAGCAAATATTAAATTCTGGTCGACGGCTGCGTGGTGCAATAGATCATTGCCCATATATTTTAGGTATGTATTGAGATACTAAGAGAAGCTAATATCACCTTAATTAACAGTTTCTGAGTCATTACTGCCTAATCAGAGACGATATAAAAGGAACAATGTGACCAACGCAGTTAAAAATTTTGTTTTGTTTTTAATGCTTTCGCAATTGACCAACGGTGCATAGTCTTTGCTTTCAATAATACCGTTTCTGTAGGGTCTCACGTGTTGCCCAATAATAACATGACTGACACTTGTCACGATACTTATACATTTGCTACATCACTAGAGGACTTTCTGTAATCAAGAAAAGTATTTTACATCTATTTTCTTAGCGCGTTTTAAACGTAGCGTAGTTACCGTCTACTCAGTTTTAAAGTTACAGATCACTACCAACGCATTCCGTCATTTTGCCGTTTTTAGCAATTTCTACCAAAGATTAAGTGTACTGGACTCGCTGAGAATTCGACCAACATTCTGTCCGTGTGGCATATACAGGGTGCGGACACACAATGTGACCAAAAGTGTAGGGCACAAAGACAGTATCAAATGAAGGAACTGAGTATAGAAGCTAGAGGCTGCAAATGAATATCTAAGGCGCTGCGCCAGGGTGAAAATGGTGGTCACTTTTAACATTTACTACAAATAATTTTCTTAATTAATTGGTGGCTCAATTGCCATTCATTTTTGTCCTTTGAAGAAATATTGAAGAATGAAACATGAACACGTTATTATCTTCATTTCTGAAAAAGGACAGTCTGGTACGTCAGCTAAGTCCGATATTCGTGTAAATGCTGCTTTAAATTCATCAAGTTCTCACAGTGACGATTGGTTCTGTTTACGTATACATATTCTGTAAGTTACCCATCATTTTGAGTAAAGACATCTGAATGTCAGATTTAAATTACGTTCCTGTAGCGCTGAAAATATGCAGTTTCGTCCCGTAGTTGCCGCACACAAATCTCTGTGTTTTATGCTGTCTTTCCCCCCTGCACTTTTGGTCAAATATGTTTTCCACGCCTTGTATAACGGTGCCGGATCGCTTAACCTGTACTGATTATGTTATTCCCTTTTTACGTACGTTACACATAACTGACTGAATGACTTCCAGCCCGGTCGTCCGCCTTTATTCCGCCACGTCACTGGAAAGCCAGCACGCGATCCACAAGATCACGAAACCATCGTCAGATTCGCATAGTGACACTGTACTGATTGTGAGCACATTCAGACACGCAGACCGTAGTAATGTAGAATCTGAGTTTATCTTTCCGTTCATTCTCCGTCTCCTGCAGACCACACAGCTCCGTCGCTGCATCAACGGGCGATTGTTGCTGTTGGCGCCACGGAATGATGACAGTTAAATTCAGTTTTTCTCCGAAGTACGAAGGATTCTACGAAATTAATAAAAACGGAAAGAAGTAACGAACGCGGCAAGGAGCAGTCAAACTGTACGTTTCGGGTAGTTTAATGCGATGACAATTTTAAACGGTAAAGTACGTAGGGGTCATGAGCCATTAGACAAATCGACATTCAAAGCTACGCCCTCCACAGACAAACTCACTAAACTTAACGTCCTTACCACATCTCATGTAACACACAACTGTCCTTAACTATTTCTTACGAAGTACACTTAACTAAGCCTGTAATTCATTACGAAGTTGTCTTTTACTACTACTACTCTCGTATTTTTCTTAGGTAAAGTACGAGCAAAATACTCACACGAGATAGCAGTCTATCTTCTAGCATGCAATCATCCAGGAAACAGTTCCTCCAGACAGAGCATTTCCTATTGCGACACAAAATGATTTTGTAATTATCTGTACCAGGAATTCATCTGCAACATTATAAACTGAATATTTAGTAAAAGGGAGAACCGAATTACGTACTGCATAGTGTGAATGAATGTTGCAATTTTGGCGGCAAAAACGATAAACAACCACAAAACACAAAGTCTTAGCTACAAATGTGTTCCATCATAGGGCTGTAGTGACAGCTACGTCGTTCGTGAAATCTCAATGGCGACCACAGCGGTTGAGGCGCGTTTAGAGACAGAGGAACCGAACAGCAGCAGCACACACCGACGTGTGACGTCACATGGAACCCCTGTCTCCGTTGACGACGCGTGACGTGTTTCGCCACATATACTCATTTCTCTTTATCGACGAATTCGCTATTTTTTTCACTTTGAATCATCAGTATCAACAGAATCAAATTAAACGCGCTGTATAATACTTTACAACCGGTATGATTATTAACAGTTTTACAGTATAATTTTTACCAGGTACTTACTGGTTAGTTACCGTATTTCCTCACTCAACACTCAGCTTCGAG
The DNA here is from genome assembly GCF_023898315.1 of Schistocerca nitens. Classification (NCBI taxonomy): domain Eukaryota; kingdom Metazoa; phylum Arthropoda; class Insecta; order Orthoptera; family Acrididae; genus Schistocerca; species Schistocerca nitens. The sequence continues at coordinate 109,189,600 of NC_064624.1, forward strand.
CAAAATACGTGTACATTTGAAACTTGGCCAGCTTTTACAGGCTACACCTCCAGTAGTAATTGGTGCATAAAATATATGTGTAATATACACGCAAAACGTAATCTACGAAAAAGACAAAGGTCAATCCTTGTTTCTGTTTAAGTGAAACACTCGAGTCTCTCCCTGCTTGGGGCAACGAACTAATGTTTGAAACTCTGCCCACAGCACAATTTAGCGCACCCTGCCAGTTATGAGGTGCTTGCGTAGTACCGCGTCCCATTCAGTGATCAGTTACGTCGATTTTAATCTGTCCAGAGAGTGCCGTACCGCCGCCCACACATTACTCGATACTCTTTCTACGTAACAGAAACTGTCCGGCCTTTGCCTCACGCTGCTGTTCAGATTTTCCGTCTCAAGATCCGCCGGACAGTCGGTCGCTCCCAACACGTGACTCACGACGTCCTTCTCTGAAGATAGCGTTTCTTCCAGCGTCATACCTTATAGATTATGCTTCTTGTTACCCCATGCCAGGAATGGTGCTATGTTTTTAGAAGTACCCAACAAAAAAAGAAATACAACGTATTATTTTAAGTTGCTGAAAATTACTCTTCATAGGGAGTACGGTCAACGTGATATCAAGATAATTTTTTTCCTTCCTCTTTAAACAATTATATTCCGTGTAGTGTTGGAAAATCATACGAAAAGAAGGGTTTGTTTACTTCCATTCTCTTAAAAATCAAAACAAAACATAAACTTATTTCATAGTTTTAATACATACTTACTTCATAGCGCTTCCCACGGCTTTGCTCGAGAAGGAACGCAATCTGTAGTTCACACCTGTAACCTCCCCACACAGTAAAATGTCAATGAAAATGAAAATGAGCCAAATGTAACCTCCCCAAAGAAAAATAATTAAATGAATTTTAATTAATATTGTGACCTCTGAACAAAATTGGCTCCCATTTTGTAATCTGTGTGCAGAAATGCATTCACACTTAATGTTCCCACAAAATTCTTTTCTCATTTAAAGTTCGAAATAGAAAAATTCCTAAACACCAAAATAATGAAAAAGTTTAGTAACCTGATAAATTTTATGAGTACAGCAGCGCTGCTCTTCGGCCCTGTATTCTGAATAAAAAAAAGCAAAAATTCTTACCTCAATAAAAACTGCAATTATATCTGCTCTTAATTAGAGATTTTTCGACACAGCTTCGTGCAATGCTGGCGTATATTTTTTTTTTTTTTTGATTCTTGGAAGGAATGATCATGCATTGGAAATATTCTTTAAATTGAAATGAATGCTTTTCTTTAAAAGAGTTACTTTATATTATAAAAATTATTATTGGGGCATTTTTTTGGAACAAATTAAATTACAATTAACATACATTATTAAATATGCGCAATGCTGCTTCTTTACCTTCTACAACAATACTCATCCTCCAGAATCCTGACAAGAGTCCCGAGCAGAGCACACAGCCAACGCATGCCGACTCCAGCAGACTACTACTGACTACTGTCGACTCGCGCAGTCAAGCGCAGACTAGCGACAAGCAACAACTAACGATAAACTACTCCTGCAGAGCCCTGACCAGAGTCGTGAGCAGAGCACACAGCCGACACATGCCGACTCCACCAGACTACTCCAGACTACTACCGTCGACTCGCGACAAGCAACAACCTAACGATAAACTACTCTCTGGTCAGAGATTCTGTCATGCCTCGCCCATCGCCGGCAAAACATACGTCTTACACACCGCGCCGCCTCGCTGCGTTATACGATACCCTCTGGCACAGCGCGGAGGCGGATTTGAAACCGCAGCCGGCTGTCTCTCTGACGTGGCAGTCTTGCCCGCTCACAGTTATTTCACGTTACCTTCTTTCGTGCTAACAGGCAAAAGATTTCGATGTACGGATGCCCTGTTTTATATCACGAAAATACGTGATTTGCGCCGAACCAGCGATACGGAAAGACACATTCTGTTGGCACCTCGCGATGCAGAAAGCAGTTGCGGAGGATGCAGTGTAGCCGTTGGCCGACAGATGGCTGTATGCGACTTGCATAAATAATGAGATGTTACAAAGAAATAAACAGTGCAAAAAAGGCTAATACGTCTATTGTTTTAAAGATAAGACATCAGGGAAAGGAGATAAGGAATTGTATATCATACACCATACAGTCACCAACTACTTTCATTTTACAGCTTGTATGGTCTACTTTGGCCCAAAATAAAGAGGTACTCATCAGCATTCAACTTCTTCTTCCTTCTTATAGATAACACATAGGTCTTGTCTGGAACCATACAGCACCTTAAGAAGTATCCCAGAAGTCTCCGTTATACTCTAAGTCTTCCAGGCAAGAATACTGACATCAGGGATAGCTTCAAGGCCACCGTAGTGTGCTAGGTTACCCCAAACAACAGCAAGAGTCAACCGTGTACTTCCTCGAAGCACAGCAGAAGCCTCACGTGTGAACCGCATTCACAGCTCTCGGACACACGAAAGTATCGCACAGTCCGATGTAATAGGACAATGACAGTTACGTTAGAAAAAAGGTAAATGATAAACACAGAAAAAACCTGCATACAGATTGATTTTGTTGTGTGAATCCGGAGGACTATAAACCACTTAAAATAACTCACTGTGCAAGAACTGGAGAACTGGACACGCAGATTCCGTGTAGTCAAGTCCTCGTGTTTTTGTGGAAGAACGCTACTTCACCTGTGTGTGGGTGCTGTTCTCCGAGCTGCATTTTACTGACGGCCTCCGCCCACTGAGTGGACGCCACGCCTTTGGCACCGGCAGGTGGTCTCTCTCCACTGTGGCGCAGTTAAGGTCGCCTTCAAACACTGCGATAAGGCTGCAGATTTCAAGTCTAAATAACGTTGTTCACGCTGGTTTGTTTTAGGTTCCTCATGGAGCGTAGGGAAAACTACCCAGTTGTTTGCAGCCTTCAAACTGTACAAAATGAGGTATACTATTACTATGCGAAATGGAAATACTACCCTTGCAAAAATCTTACCAATATTTTCTTCCGTCACTAATAGAAGAACAATTAATTGAAATGTGTAATTTTTACTTCTGGAAAATGTGATTCCTAATTTCTTGTTCGTTTTGACTGGAATGCTCTCTTTCAAATTCTTAAGGTGGCAGGGGTAAAATACAGGGAGTGAAAGGCTATTTACAATTTGTACAGAAACCAGATGGCAGTTATAAGAGTCGAGGGACATGAAAGGGAAGCAGTGGTTGGGAAGGGAGTGTGACAGGGTTGTAGCCTCTCCCCGATGCTATTCAATCTGTATATTGAGCAAGCAGGACGACCTACATAAACACATGCGGGAAAAGTAAGAATTTTTTTCTGAAACATGAGTATATTTAACAGAAGCGAAACCTGCAAATCACGCCATATTCGTAAAATAGTCCATCTTTTTCTACTTGGCTTAACTCTTAACAATTCTCACTAGTGTATTACGCAAAAACGTCCATAGTACTGCCATTAACGCAAAACCTTGGGATATGTATAAACTCGGTTAAATAGTAAAAGGGCATTTTCTGTCAACAAGGAGGTCGAAGAGATCTGTTGTAGTGCAGAGACGGTGTATGTGAAAGTCACGCTGTCGAATTGCAAACGAATGAACTGAAAAGAAACTTGCTTTCGGTAGTGATTTGATGAACGGTTTAGCTTTCAATACGGGTGGAAACAGAAAATTTTAACAACGTCGTTATTCCTTGACTTTCACGTACGATTCCTGGACTGGAAACCCATCGACTAACCCGTGGCTGCTCTCAGCTTAATACACGGCCTGTGGTTGCAGAGAAGAACATGTTATTGTTAGTCAAGGCCATTCTTTTGTAGGGATTTTTGAAAGTCAGATTGCGCTGCGCTAAAAATATTGTGTGTCTGTTTAAACACAGTCATGTATAATTTTTCTAAGGGGACGTTTCATATGTCGACCCTTAGCCGAGGATACCTCGCTGGAATCTTCTGATTTTTACTTGTAGTTTGTGTAATTAGTGTAGATTTTGTTTATTGCTAGCGAGTAATTGTAGAGAGAATCTCCTTTGTAGTTGCAGTCTTTCATTGTTGTACAGTAAAACAGGTGTGTCACGCATGTAAATTTGCACCAAGTATTTAGCAGCTGCGCTTGCAATTAACTAGATATTACTTTCAGTGCTATGTTAATGTGTTCTCTTATTTTTGCTCTTCAAATTGTGTTTTTCTGTGTTGTCGTGTGAAATATTGTGACAATAATGGCGTGTGAAAAACGTAATACTATACTCCAAAGTAAACCGAGAAGCCACCATGTAATGAATTAACTAATGTTCAAAGTAGTAATTTGGTAATTGTGCATAGGGAAATGGAGCGGGCTGCAAATAATGGTGTAGACAGTGAAACAATTAGTGAACAGGGAAGCATTATCGATCGATCGGTTGGCAACAGCTCGCTCAGGATTCCTAAATGACAGGACACAATCTTGCAAGTACTGTAGATTCAGGTTTTGCGTCCTCACCGTTTTCTGAAATAAATTAAGACACATTTTCTGCTTTTCAAAATGCGAATATTGCCGGTTCAAATGCACTGCCGAATAGCACTGACGAACATGTTTCAGACACCAGTGCACTGTTATTACAGTTAATGTAACAAATGGGACAATGGCTACAAAAGTTAGACACAACGCTTGAACAAAATCATAAACAAATGGGACAAAATTTTCAAAAGTTAGACACAATGGAACAAAATCTTCAAAAGTTAGACACAATGGAACAACACCAGAGACAAACACAGCAACAGTTACACACAATGGAATAAAATCTTCGGAAGTTAGACACCACACTTGAACAAACACGTGAAGATTTAACTACTGAGTTACATAACATTGAATCGAAATGTCAAAAAGTCTGTAATGACGTAAAAACACAAATTTGTGAGTATTTTCAACCTATTTTTACGCGTCATGAAAATGCATTACAGAATCACGAAGCAGCCATAAAAGAACTGCAAACTATTCTTCATGAAAATCACGACACCTTGCAAGCTAAAACTGACTCAGTAGCATCTACCGATTCGGTTACGCAACTTGCGAAAACTCATGGAAACTTAAAGGACACAGTAGATACGATTTCAACACAAATGGATGTTCAGAAAAACACGCAGAGGAAATAATTTCACTATCGGATAAAGTAGCCGAACTTTCAGATCAGTTCACTAACTTATCTACTAAGGTAGATGATGATCTGAATGACACAAGACCTGTAGCCTTCACGGACACTGAAGAATATGAACAAATTAGAAAATTCAAACAAAATCAAAATCAAATCAATACACAGTAGAAAAGAGAAATCCAGGAAGTACAAGATCAGTTGGCACAAGTAATACAAGAATTACGTATTTCAGGGGGCACTCGCGCTCCAGTACGGGAAGAGGGACATAGAAATACGGAACAACCACAAAATAATAAAACAGGACACTTTGGAAATTATGAAAGAAATTGGCAAGGTGCACTGAATTTTGAGATGGAACCGCCGAAACCAAGTAACAAAGAGCGATGTGCGACTCGCCGACACGATGATTTTGACTATAAGCTGTTCATTACTACACGTAAATTCAAAACATTTAAGAATTCTGGCAACGACATTCATCCACAAGCATGGCTTCATCAATTCTCTCATTGTTTTCCTCCCAACTGGTCATTGGAGCACAGATTAGAATTTATGTGTGGCTACTTGGAGAATGAACCAGCTGATCGGTCATTCACAATTGTCACAGTGAAGGAGAATTTTATCATGCCTTCCTCTCAGCGTATTGGCCTCAAGCTACACAAGACCGAGTAAAACATAGCATCATAATGATGAAACGTTTCGAACAATCTGAATTTTCCAGTCTTATGAAATATTTTGAAGACATGTTGCATAAGAATCAGTATCTTTCAAACCCATACAGCCCCTCAGAACTCATCCGCATTTGCTTAATCAAACTGCGTGAACATTTACGACATATTATTTTGGCAGGACGTTGCAAAGACGACATTGAAGCTTTTCAGGGACTCTTACAAGAATTAGAAATTGACACAGACAATCGCGGAACGCGAAAACAGGAACACAACAATTACAGATCACATCCATCACAATTCTGCAATGAAAGAAATAATAACTGGACACGAGAAGGCTATTCTTACAACGGAAATCGTGAACAAAACAGACACCTCACATATGACAACCACTGGCAGAGTAATAGTTACAGAGAAAGATCGCACTTCCGTAGTTATGAATATGACAGAGATAACCATAGAAACGGACAATATGGAAACCAAAACAATTATTATCAAGGGAGACAGAATAACTTCAGACGCAACAGTTCAGCGCGCAGTTACGATTCCGGGAGAAATTCTCCACCACATGACCGACAAACAAGAAACTATGTAAACTACCGACAAAACGACAGACCTGAATTTCATCAGAACTGGCGGGCTCAAACAGGGGTGGGCCCTCTCGGCAAGGTGAATTTGTAGAAGTTAGGTCTCCTAACCCCAATAACGACCCACGCCAACAAAGAGATAGCAGACAATGACTCGCACCGCAGGCAGCCACGTGCGCCAGCTGGCTCAGAGGAAAATAACATAGACGCTAACCTTGCGAAAATTTCTAGTATACTTTACCGACGTATACCGCATGATAATTGCGTTGAAGTTGAAACTCTGCGTACTAGGAAGAGTAATGGTTTACACCACATTTCACATGTAAAACCGTTTATTGAAAGATAATCTGCTTTTTAACTTTGTCTTTGCCATAAAACTTTTCACTTCACATTTCTAGTATGCTTTGTCAGACTTAGAAACTGTTACCATGCAACAATGTTTGAAGTTAAATATCCAGTCAAGAACCAAGAGAACTTATTTAAACAGAAATTACGAATGCATTGTTATAGTGAACAGACGACACAGTGTTGTTATTTGTACATTCTTGCTTGTTAGTTGCACGATTACATAACGACTATCAGGCTTACATACTTAGAACATATACTACCAATCAGATTTTAATGCAACATTTGGTTTACTTGAAAAGATACTCTATATTTGAAGTACATTCGGTGAGCTTAAAGATGACTTAGCATTTGGTTTCTTTGATAGCTACATGATTACATCACAACGCTACTAATATGTGACACAATTTACATTGTTGCTTTTGCGGTGTATCTGTTTTATATCTGCACAGTGTTTCTGTATTATTCGGGAAAGTAAAACATGTTTTAGTAGTACCTTTTGTGGTATAGCTACAATGAGACAGTGTTTTCCGTAGCACAACAATACGTTACATTATAGTACTTTCTTGATCATGATAAGGTACGTAATAACTACGATACCTATATGCAAAGCATTTCACTTTCGTTTATGATGAGGTAAGTACATTGACTTCAGCAGAACTTTGCTTACAGAGGACGATAACTACGACACTTCCACAGAATTATCTTACAGCAAGACGCACAGTTTAGCACTAGAGTACACGTATTTGAGTGATTAATTTTGTACTTAAAACATTTATTTTTAAAGATATTTGAAGTACAATGACACAAAGGTTTTCCATGATACATTTCATTCCATTGCTGTAATCTGTAACACCTGGGGGTATAATTACATTAATCCTCAGGGGGTACACGCCTACTTTGTATACCATGTGTTTGGCAAGCACAAGGAGCCCTAGCTAATATGGTATTTGTTTATACAACTTTACACATCGGTACCATATTCCTCTAATACAGAATTACACAGCTATCTGATTATTTAACCGAGAGATAAACATTTTTTTTTCTACATCAGTGACACATGTTTACGCAATTACACAGTTGGGTAACTTCACACTTATGAAATTGTATTTTGTCTGTACTTTGTGAACTGTTCATACTTTTTCGGAACCATTGTCAGACTATGAGAGCTTTGAATGATGCATTTGGTATGGGATCATGATTTTTAAAGTACGTTTGAGGTAGATGACACTTTTGACATGAGCAGAGAATTTTTTTTTTAGGTTTCGAAATTATTGGAGTAAGCTACGACGAATTTGAGATTTGGCTCAGGTTTTATGATGTTATGATGACGGTTTGTATTACGCTGCTGCGGTATGTTTATGATCAATAAGCTGATGCTATATGAGGAATTTGATTACGCTACATATTTATTATGATCAAATATTGAAGAAGTGTCTACGAATATGTATATGTGTAATAAAGCAAGGAATAATGAGTATTGGTTAGGGACTCTGGTTTGTGAAAAAGGATGTTGGAAACCGAGAATAGTACTTTAAGAGTTATGTAATGTGTGTATATGCGTGAATGTATCACTATGCTGGCGAAAATTTTTGGACACTGTTATATTTACAGGATTTTGTTTCTACAGATTTGCAACGCAAATTCTCGACCTGCGAAATTTTTTATATGAGACTGTCACTGAGAGTGCAAACTGCTGTTGTAAATATTTTGGTAAGAAAGCCAGGTCACCTTGACGTAATGCACTATAAGCACCCAGCTGCGTGACAGTCACCTGGAAAATGCCATTAGTGTGTGCCTTTCAGAGGCACAGGTAAAAAAAAAAAAAGTGGCCATTATCCTCGCTATTGGCATTTCCTTGTCGAAAGCATCGCAAATACGACACACTCAAACTTGAAAACATATAATTACACTGTGGAGCTCATAATTTATGATATTTACTAAAATGCCTAATGAAATGATGAGAAACATTTTACATCTATTGTCTTTCTAATTGAGAGATTGCTCATTTTGTTTAATATCTAGTTTCTAGCTGCACTGCAGCATTGGTTAAAATAAAATTTAATAGATGTACTAATATAGATATTTTATGCCTACAGATCCAGTAAACAGTAATTTTATGATCTACTACCAAAAAAATGAGGGAGCACAAAAAGACATTTCCCTTCACAGGAACTACATACATAATTTTCTTTTCAAGTACCGCTAATTTTTTAGAATAAGTTTTTGTGGTGCACCACTTTAATGACATAGACATTAAGATGTGAATATACATTTCCCTTGTCTGCATTGTTGTCTTTAGTGTAATATTTTTTCTGCTTAAGCTATGTCATGTTTAGATACAAGTTATTACATTTGCTGCTGCTGGCTTTGCCAATTTCCATTTTTTTTGTCATTGCTGTTTGTGTTAATTGTTTTGTGCTGCTGCATTGCCTCATCCCTTAGCTTAGCATCTGAGCTCAGTAGGTTTAAGCTAGCTTAAGAGGGGGTAGACTATATAAGAGAATGAGTTGAATTGGAAGAAATGCATTGAGAAGTTATACGAAAAAAAGGACAGAAAGCAGGTATAGGTAGGACTTTCTTGGAAGTAAATGAAGAGGTAAGATAATGGAAAATAAATAATGAGGTAAGAAATATGTGAACATATAAATACAGAAAGCATTCTTGGATAGGATTTTTTTTGGTGGAAACAAATGTGGAAGTAAGACGAAAAATCTATGGAATGAAGTTTTGGGTTGGACTGCAGTACCAAATGTTACACTGAAAACAAACCCTGTCCTGTATTTTTGTGTTATTACACTATGTGATTTTGTGTTTTTCCTGTCTGTATGTGTTTAGCTAATAAGATTTATGTCGTAGAATTTTTCTGATAATATGTTAATACCTTGTAAAGATGCTTAGACATTATTTATTCTGTTTTGTTTTAATGATCATGTGTGAAATTAATGTTTCAAGAACTATTCTCATTATTTTATTTATTTACTTATGCCATAATTCCTGTAACACTGATGAATATGTCTATTTCTATTCTTTTGTAAAACCTGTATTACTACAAATGTTATCTGTACTATTATGTTCTTTAATGAAGTTTTTTGCACCTTTGTAACTGTATTCTTATGTTTTAAATTTATAATAATATAGACACCAGTTCTTCAAATTAAGTTACATTTCACTGCACACGTTTCTATTGGTCATAGTAATGCACAATATGTGAGAAGTTGGGACTATTAGTGTTTGCACGTGTGTTAATAATTCAGCAAGGGACTGGATAACAGCATGGCTGATTCTAAGGACATTACAAAAAATTTTTTGTGAGTCCACAAGTGGTGGTTCATGGACTTGCTATATTGTCCACAAGACTCTTCGATGGTGATTGTTCACCTGCTCAGTCGCAACGGATGGCTGCTAGCCATCTCTACAAGGACTACAGTGGGTCTACACCTTTGATAGCTCACCAATACCATTATTTCTACAAGGACTGCAGTGGGTCTGCACCTCTGGTGGCCCACCAATACCGTAATCTCTAACAAGACTACATTGGTCTGTTCTGTGACGACCTATCTACCAATATTCTTCAAAACTTCGACTGACTCTGCAGTGGGTTTGCTCTGTTGTGGCTCATTACCTGTCTGCATGTCGAGAGTCAGCACTGTCTTTCCGTTGGAAGGACAACACTACTTCTTCAAGACTGCATGGAAATCCACTACTTCTGTGTGCAATTTCTTTTACTAATGGGACTGTGAATTACTATTATGATGAATTATCAGGACTGTCTTTATGGACTGTGAGAAAATTTTAGCTTTTGACCAACATTGTATTAATAAGTGTGTGCATTTCATATCTTTCTTACTGTAATTATGAAAAATTTTTTCAAATCTGTATTGACCAGTGCCCAAAACAATTTGTAAAATTTTTTGTGGGGAGCATGGGTGCTATGTAAGTAGGCTGTTTAGGTTTTCTTGTTGGTAACGCCACGTAGCGCTCTCTATGAAAAATCACTGGCTGTGCTGTGTGCAGTCTGTGGCTGGTTTGCATTGTTGTCTGCCATTATAGTGTTGGGCAGATGGATGTGAACAGCGCGTAGCGTTGAGCAGTTGGAGGTGAGCCGCCAGCAGTGGTGGATGTGGGGAGAGAGATGGCGGAGTTTTGAAATTTGTAAGACTGGATGTCATGAACTGCTATATATATTATGACTTTTGAACACTAGTAAGGTAAATACATTGTTTGTTCTCTATCAAAATCTTTCATTTGATAGCTATGCCTATTAGTAGTTAGTGCCTTCAGTAGTTTGAATCTTTTATTTAGCTGGCAGTAGTGGCGCTCACTGTATTGCAGTAGTTCGAGTAACGAAGATTTTTGGTGAGGTAAGTGATTTGTGAAAGGTGTAGGTTAATGTTAGTCAGTGCGATTCTTTTGTAGTGATTTTTGAAAGTCAGATTGCGTTGCGCTGAAAATATTGTGTGTCAGTTTAAACAAAGTTATGTATAATTTTTCTAAGGGGACGTTTCAAGTTACATGTCACTTTAGTTGTTCGTTTATCTGACGCTGACCGATTCAAAACTGGTGAGCTGGCGGGATACTCAGACAGTCGAGCCAGTCTAAAAATCATAGCTGTAACGAAACACTTGTGGATCCCGTCATAGAATGATACTCAAGAGTGTGTGACTCATATCAGATAGTACCGACAGGGACTACTGAACGTGTACAGAGAAGGGCAGCACGAAACGTCAGAGGTTTATCTAACCCGCGGGAGAGTGTCACTTAAGTGTCGAAAAAACTGAGCCGGCAGACGCCTGAAGAAAGACGCATGCTATCCCACGAAAGGCCGCTCACCGTATTTCACAGACGGCTGCTGAGCGAGGAGTCCAGAGGCGCTCTCCAGCCACTCCCTATACGTCGCTGCCCTGAGGGGCGTGAAGGCAGAGCCAGGCCCGCCGCAGCGCGGAGGCGCCTCAGCAATCGCCCTTAACGCACTGGGTCCGCCTCCGGAACGGAAATAAGTTTCGAGACTTGTTTACCGTGCCAAGTACCCTGTGCCATCAACTACACTGTGGTTTGCAGCGAACGCACGTGGATGATGATGTAGAGGTGACGGTCAAAATTCGCGTGCTTCTAAATAAGTCTCGTTAAGCGGACGACTTGAGGTCACAGTTTTGTACAATCGCGTGAGACATGCAGCCATCGGTGGAAATGTGCGACACTTTTCCGAAGTACACCTTCCACGTCTCCGTACGCGTTTTAGAAGCTGCTACGACGGTGAGGAGTTCTCGTCGGTGTGTGTGATGTAATTGCTTGCCGATTTACAGAAACAAATGTCAATATATACTGACCAATAGTAAGAAACTGAACATTTTTAACACAAATCAAGCGAAGGGAATAGTTACTTATGCCAAGCGCGCCATATTTCAGACATTTTGCGTCGCTTTCTGCTCAGCACAACAACGTATAACAGTTCGCAATACCGAGCAATATAGCTATTTTGTTAAATAACTAAAGGGCATTACATTTTCTACCATCTGCGAGGTCGTAGAGATCAGATTGCGCAACAGTAAGTACAACATGGACGATCGCCATTATCTCAATGTTGGGAGACTACAGAGGAATTCGAGCATTTCGTTACGTATCGACGTGGGGGGACGACACAAGAACCGCAGATATCGACGTTCACTTCCTTCTCAAGTTCGTTGTCAAGCATCAGTCACAGTTTGAAAACAAGGTAATCATTATGACCGGTGATCTAGAATAGAAAGAATACCAACTGCTGAGATGCCATCTTCCACAACAGCTACTATTGGAAACTGCAACCCCACTCGGTTGTAAATGAAACTGTGCCACTCCCACTTAATTTTAGTTCCGTTTATAAAAGGAAATGACAAACTACTGACAACTTACACTTTAAAGAAACACACAAGCCCTGCTGCTTTACATCTGCATCTGTACGCAGGAAACCACGTAACGGTGTGTGGTGCAGGGTGGTTTTTGAACCGGTGTCGCTTCCCCCTTTTATTGTCCCAGTCACGTATGGTTCGCGGGAAGAGCGATTCCTGGTAAGCCTCCGTAATTTTATCTTCGTGAATTTTTGGCGAGGTGTACCTAGGAGAAGGTGATGTACTGGTCGACTCTTGTAGCAATGTACGTTCTCGGAACTTTGACACTATACCATAACGTGATGCAGTACGCCTCTCTTGCAGCGTCTGTCACGAGAGTTGTCATAACATCTCCGAGACGCTTTCGCGCTTACTAAACGAACATGTGACGAAACGTGCTGCTCTTCTCTGGATCTTCTCTGTTTCCTCCATCAGTCCTGTCTGGTACGGATCCTGTACTGACGAGCAGAACTCAAGTATTGGTCGAACGAGTGTTTTATAAACTACTATCTTTGGTGATTCTTCCGATGGACGTCAGTCTGACGTCTGCCTTGCCCCCTTTCCTTTTTTTTTTTTTTTTTTTTTGTCATCAGTCTACTGACTGGTTTGATGCGACCCGCCACGAATTCCTTTCCTGTGCTAACCTCTTCATCTCAGAGTAGCACTTGCAACATACATCCTCAATTATTTGCTTGACGTATTCCAATCTCTGTCTTCCTCTACAGTTTTTGCCCTCTACAGTTCCCTCTAGTACCATGGAAGTTATTCCCTCATGTCTTAGCAGATGTCCTATCATCCTGTCCCTTCTCCTTATCAGTGTTTTCCACATATTCCTTTCCTCTCCGATTCTGCGTAGAATCTCCTCATTCCTTACCTTATCAGTCCACCTAATTTTCAACATTCGTCTATAGAATCACATCTCAAATGCTTCGATTCTCTTCTGTTCCGGTTTTCCCACAGTCCATGTTTCACTACCATACAATGCTGTACTCCAGACGTACATACACAGAAATTTCTTCCTCAAATTAAGGCCGGTATTTGATATTAGTAGACTTCTCTTGGCCAGAAATGCCTTTTTTGCCATAGCGAGTCTGCTTTTGATGTCTTCCTTGCTCCGTCCGTCATTGGTTATTTTACTGCCTAGGTAGCAGAACTCCTTAACTTCATTGACTTCGTGACCATCAATCCTGATGTTAAGTTTCTCGCTGTTCTCATTTCTACTACTTCTCATTACCTTCGTCTTTCTCCGATTTACTCTCAAACCATACTGTGTACTCATTAGACTGTTCATTCCATTCAGCAGATCATTTAATTCTTCTTCACTTTCACTCAGGATAGCAATGCCATCAGCGAATCGTATCATTGATATCCTTTCACCTTGTATTTTAATTCCACTCCTGAACCTTTCTTTTATTTCCATCATTGCTTCCTCGATGTACTCGATGTACAGATTGAAGAGTAGGGGCGAAAGGCTACAGCCTTGTCTTACACCCTTCTTACTATGAGCACTTCGTTCTTGATCGTCCACTCTTATTATTCCCTCTTGGTTGTTGTACATATTGTATATGACCCGTCTCTCCCTATAGCTTACCCCTACTTTTTTCAGAATCTCGAACAGTTTGCACCATTTTATATTGTCGAACGCTTTTTCCAGGTCGACAAATCCTATAAAAGTGTCTTGATTTTTCTTTAGCCTTGCTTCCATTATTAGCCGTAACGTCAGAATTGCCTCTCTCGTCCCTTTACTTCTCCTAAAGCCAAACTGATCGTCACCTAGCGCATTGTCAATTTTCTTTTCCATTCTTCTGTATATTATTCTTGTAAGCAGCTTCGATGCATGAGCTGTTAAGCTGATTGTGCGATAATTCTCGCACTTGTCAGCTCTTGCCGTCTTCGGAATTGTGTGGATGATGCTTTTCCGAAAGTCAGATGGTATATCGCCAGACTCATATATTCTACACACCAACGTGAATAGTCGTTTTGTTGCCACTTCCCCCAATGATTTTAGAAATTCTGATGGAATGTTATCTATCCCTTCTGCCTTATTTGACCGTAAGTCCTCCAAAGCTCTTTTAAATTCCGATTCTAGTACTGGATCCCCTATCTCTTCTAAATCGACTCCTGTTTCTTCTTCTATCACATCAGACAAATCTTCACCTTCATAGAGGCTTTTAATGTATTCTTTCCACCTATCTGCTCTCTCCTCTGCATTTAACAGTGGAATTCCCGTTGCACTCTTAATGTTAGCACCGTTGCTTTTAATGTCACCAAAGGTTGTTTTGACTTTCCTGTATGCTGAGTCTGTCCTTCCGACAATCATATCTTTTTCGAAGTCTTCACATTTTTCCTGCAGCCATTTCGTCTTAGCTTCCCTGCACTTCCTATTTATTTCATTCCTCAGCGACTTGTATTTCTGTATTCCTGATTTTCCCGGAACATGTTTGTACTTCCTCCTTTCATCAATCAACTGAAGTATTTCTTCTGTTACCCATGGTTTCTTCGCAGCTACCTTCTTTTTACCTATGTTTTCCTTCCCAACTTGTGTGATGGCCCTTTTTAGAGATATCCATTCCTCTTCAATTGTACTGCCTACTGCGCTATTCCTTATTGCTGTATCTATAGCGATAGAGAACTTCAAACGTATCTCGTCATTCCTTAGTGCTTCCGTATCCCACTTCTTTGCGTATTGATTCTTCCTGACTAATGTCTTGAACTTCAGCCTACTCTTCATCACTACTATATTATGATCTGAGTCTATATCTGTTCCTGGGTACGCCTTACAATACAGTATCTGATTTCGGAATCTCTGTCTGACCATGATGTAATCTAATTGAAATCTTCCCGTATCTCCCGGCCTTTTCCAAGTATGCCTCCTCCTCTTGTGATTCTTGAACAGGGTATTCGCTATCACTAGCTGAAACTTGTTACAGAACTCAATTAGTCTTTCTCCTCTTTCATTCCTTGTCCCAAGCCCATATTCTCCTGTAACCTTTTCTTCTACTCCTTCACCTACAACTGGATTCCAGTCGCCCATGACTATTAGATTTTCGTCCCCCTTTACATACTGCATTACCCTTTCAATATCCTCATACACTTTCTCTATCTGTTCATCTTCAGCTTGCGACGTCGGCATGTATACCTGAACTATCGTTGTCGGTGTTGGTCTGCTGTCGATTCTGATTAGAACAACCCGGTCACTGAACTGTTCACAGTAACACACCCTCTGCCCTGCCTTCCTATTCATAACGAATCCTACACCTGTTATACCATTTTCTGCTGCTGTTGATATTACCTGATACTCATCTGACCAGAAATCCTTGTCTTCCTTCCACTTCACCCCTACTATATCAAGATTGAGCCTTTGCATTTCCCTTTTCAGATTTTCTAGTTTCCCTACCACGTTCAAGCTTCTGACATTCCACGCCCCGACCCGTAGAACGTTATCCTTTCGTTGATTATTCAATCTTTCTCTCATGGTAACCTCCCCCTTGGCAGTCCCGTCCCGGAGATCCGAATGGGGGACTATTCCGGAATATTTTGCCAACGGAGAGATCATCATGACACTTCTTCAAATACAGGCCACATGTCCTGTGGATACACGTTACGTGTCTTTAATGCAGTGGTTTCCATTGCCTTCTGCATCCTCATGTCGTTGATCATTGCTGATTCTTCCGCCTTTAGGGACAATTTCCCACCCTTAGGACAAGAGAGTGCCCTGAACCTCTATCCGTTCCTCCGCCCTCTTTGACAAGGCCGTTGGCAGAATGAGGCTGACTTCTTATGCCGGAAGTCTTCGGCCGCCGATGCTGATTATTTATCAAAATTTAAGCAGTGGCGGGGATCGAACACGGGATCGAAGACGTTTTGATTATGAATCAAAGACGCTACCCCTAGACCATGGGTAGCAGTTTATGGTAGATCCCCGGACCAACGAAGGGTACGTAGCGACTGGAAAAAAGCGCTGGCCATTACCGTTTTTGAGAAGGACGGTAGGACAGATGCACATATCGTTGGCGTCAGTATGTTGTAGAATTGTGGGAAGTGTTTGGAGCTCACGTATTATCACATTCATTCCTATAGCCCATGTGCTGAACTTTCCATCCGCGTGGGTGAATCTGTGACTAAATTGGCAGGCTACATTTCGAACAAGTGCTTTTGTAGACCTCATGTGGTAGTGTTACAGCTGGAAGGTTTTTAACACTTGTTCGCGGACAGTATCGATTTGCTCGATCACTTGCGGAAGATTAATGAATTGTTCAGGCTCTGTCAGTTGACCCTGACCGTAGATAAATAAAACATACTGCGCATACATAGGAAAAGAAATCCACTGGTGTACAGCTACACTGCTGAGGTGAAATTGCTGGAAACAGTGTCTACCATAAAACATCCAGAGCTAACTCTCCAGAGTGGTCCTGTGTGGAATGACCAAATAAACCAAAAGCGTATGCCAGAGAGATTCATAGGGAGAATCTTAAGGAAATGTAATTCATCCACGAAACACGTGGGTTACAATGCGCTTGTGCGACCGATTCTTGAGTACTGTTATTGAATGTGGGACCCTCACCACGTAGGACTGATAAAGTTGACAGGGAAGATCCATCGAAGAGCGGCGCGTTTCGTCACGGGAACGTATGGCGTCGGCGCGAGAGCGTTACAGAGATGATCCACAAACTCCAGAGGCAGGCACTATAAGAGACCGTTACTACTGAAATTTCGAGATAGCGTTTTCCGGTAGGAGTCGGACGACACTTTACTTCCTCCAACACACACCTCGAAAAATGACCACAACGAGAAAATTCGAAAAGGTAGAGCTAATACTACCGACAATCATTTTCCCCAGGCGCCATTCGCGATAGGAAAGGAGAAAGTTTGGATCAGTTACGGAGTATGACGCAGAGGCAGATTAATATTATGTGGTCGTCCCACTCCAGATCGCTTTTTATGCCAACTCCAAGATATTTTACGGACGTAACTGCTTCCAGTGACTGTTCTGTAGTTTTATTAAAGGGTCTGCCTGCGTGTGTGTTCGCAGTACGTCACGTCTGTTTGTGCTGAGACTCCATCGCGACTCCCTGCACAAAGCGTCTTCCCGCTTTTCGTTACAGTTTTCCACCGTCGCACCCTCTCTGTAGACAACAGCATTACCCGTGGAAAGCCTGACGGAACTTGTCACTTTATGTGTATTCTGTAAAAGAAACGGTCCTATAAGGCTCCCCTGGAGCACACCTGAAGTTACTTGTACGTCTGAAGACTTGTCTCGGTTGAGAACGATAACGCTGCGTTCTGCTTGTCCGACACTCTTCAGTCCAGTCGCACAGCCGGTCTCATACTCCGTACGTTCGTTGTTTTGTTGCTTAGACGACCGAGCGAACCTGTATCGAATGCTTTTCGTAAGTCAAGGAAAAATGTCGAGTGAAAAGCAGGTGCTTTTGTCTCATACTGGGCAATGATTTTCAAAGAAGACGTAGACATACGAATCGCACCGATTTGTGGAACAACTCTGTCATGTCGACTATTTAAACACGTCGAATGGCGCAGTTTATAACAGGAGATAAAGATGACAACTACATACTACTTTCACATAGTCGTCAAGAAAACTAAGTGATCGATTTAATATACGGCCGTAATATGGAGCAGACTAGGGCAGATTTTCGAGACGGAAGATGTTACAGCAATGGTGACATGTGGTCAGCACAGGTCACGTGGTTCGCTTGTCGAGACAAGAATAAAGCGGTGAAAAAAGTATACTGTGGTGTCACCGCTAGACACCACACTTGCTAGGTGGTAGCTTAAATCGGCCGCGGTCCATTAGTACATGTCGGACCCGCGTGTCGCCACTGTGTGATCGCAGACCGAGCGCCACCACATGGCAGGTCGGGAGAGACTGACTTGCACTCGCCCCAGTTGTACGACGACGTTGCTAGCGACTATACGGACGAAGCCTTTGCTCTCATTTGCCGAGAGACAGAATAGCCTTCAGCTAAGTTAATGGCTATGACTTAGCAAGGCGCCAATTGTCACAGTACATGTATCTAAAGAGTCTCACTTGTATCGCCACAATCTCCAGATGTCTCATCAAGAACGATGTATACAAGGACGGATTAAAAGTTAAGTAGTCCAGAAGCTACGTACTGTATTTTCTTTATAGCATTCATTAACTCTCCTGTTTCAGACCTCACTCCATCCTTCGTGAGTTAGCGCGTGCATCTTGGCCGCCTCTTTCAATTAGTGTGCGTAGTGTTGGCAAGTCTGCCGACACTACATATACATTCGGCGTTTTTAACATGGAGATTAGGAAACGGTCTGACAGATGTCCATCATTTACACTACTGGCCATTAAAATTGCTACACCACGAAGATGACGTGCTACAGGCGCGAAATTTAAACGACAGGAAGAAGATGCTGTGATATGCAAATGATTAGCTTTTCAGAGTATTCACACAATGTTGGTGCCGGTGGCGACACCTACAACGTGCTGACATGAGGAAAGTTTCCAACCGGTTTCTCATACACAAACAGCAGTTGACCGGCGTTGCCTGGTGAAACGTTGTTAAGATGGCTCGTGTAAGGGCAAATGCGTACCATCACGTTTCCGACTTTGGTAAAGGTCGCATTGTAGCCTATCGCGATTGCGGTTTATCGTATCGCGACATTGCTGCTCGCGTTGGTCGAGATCCAATGACTGTTAGCAGAATATGAAATCAGTGGGTTCAGGACGGTAATACGGAACGCCGTGCTGGATTCCAACGGCCTCGTATCACTAGCAGTCAAGATGACAGGCATCTTATCTGCATGGCTGTAAGGGATCGTGCAGCCACGTCTCGATCCCTGAGTCAACAGATGGGGACGTTTGCAAGACGTTTACAGCAGCACGGACTATCAGCTCGGAGACCGTGGCTGCGGTTACCCTTGACGCTGCATCACAGAAAGGAGCGCTTGCGATGGTGTACTCAACGACGAACCTGGGTGCACGAATGGCAAAACGTCATTTTTTCGCATGAATCCAGGTTCTGTTTACAGCATCATGATGGTCGCATCGCGGTGAACGCACATTGGAAGCGTGTATTCGTCATCGCCATACTGGCTTATCACCCGGCGTGATGGTATGGGGTGCTATTGGTTACAGGTCTCGGTCACCTCTTGTTCGACTGCTGCCCTGGCCAGCACATTCTCCAGATCTCTCACCAATTGAAAACGTCTGGTGAACGGTGGCCGAGCAACTGGCTCTTCACAATACGCCAGTCTCTACTCTTGATGAACTATGGTATCGTGTTGAAGCTACATGGGCAGCTGTACCTGTACACGCCACCCAAGCTCTGTTTGATTCAATGCCCAGGCGTATCAAGGACGTTATTACAGTCAGAGATGGTTGTTCTGGTTACTGATTTCTCAGGATCTATGCAACTAAATTGCGTGAAAATGTAATCACATGCCAGTTCTAGTATAATATATTTCTCCAATGAATAGCCATTTACCATCTGCATTTCTTCTTGGTGAAGCTTTTGTAATGGCCAGTTGTGTATGTGTTTTCAAGGTATAGCAGAACTATATTGTAACAAAATATAGACATAATAAATTCGAAAAAAACTTGGTTTCGTCATAAAAGGGTCACTCTTTCAGAATACTAAGTGTATCACCTCCTTGAGAGGAATAGAAGGCCAAACTCAGTAGAGTATACGTCGCATTCCACTATCGCTGGTAATAAATGCGTCGCGCTTGTCGGTATTATGACGTCACCATAGTCTATCATCGAGATAGGACTTCCGCGACCTGTAGCTAGTGACAGACTGTCGCAAAGAACTGCAGAAATACTTAATAAGGTCGTGAAAAGATTAAGAAGTGGTACAAAGATTGCCAATTGGCCTAAAATGTACAGGAATGTAAAATAGCAGGTATCGTATGACTGCCATATGAATGATGCAACTCAAGCAGATACCTGGGAGCAGCTGTCTGTAGGTTCGTGGAATGAACGACCACGGAGGCCCAGTAGCTGCTGGGACAAGAGCCGGACTTCGGGTCGTAGGCAGCACGCTGGGGAGGCGCGGTCAGCCCACAGAGGGGACTGCTCCCAAGTCAGTCGCGCGTCCCGTCTTCGTAGGCTTCCCAAAGCGTGTGGGACCCGTACTAAATTGGACAAACGGGGGAGTCTGAAAGGTCACAAGGACGGTTCCTTTCACTCGAGGGCGACTGTGCCGGAACCGTAGAGAAACCCGCATTTGCAGACTCTTGAAGAAAGTGTCCCGTGAAAGCCCGCCTACCCAAAATCACAGACGACCGTCAAGTGATGATTGCAGACACATTATCCATCCGTCACGTGCGGCTACCGACCTCACCCATTATAGCACATGCGATTGGAATGGGAAAAAATTCTAACAGGCGTTACGGTGCCATGTACTCTCTGCCACGCACTTTGCAGTGATTTGCATGGTTTGTACGGCGATACTGTGAATACTCGGTGCTAATCAATAACTCAAGTATGTCGACGTCGTGACGTCACAATTGTCTATAATTGCGTTAGACACGCAGCGATCCGCACTATGGCTTACATAGGGCTTTAGTAGAGCACATTTCTTGCGTCTGCGTGTCGTTTCAGATGCTGGTTAAGCGTCCAGGAGTTTTCGGCACCGCGCACGATGTAACTGGTGGACGACTCACGTAAACACATTTGAAATTACTGAGGAATATCACGAGAGCTGAATACGTCAACACAACTGAAGCGTAGGGAACAGTTAACCCATAACTCGCAGGGACCGCTGACCTAAGCAGTTTGGTCCCATAAGACTTTACCACAAATTTCCAAAAATTTCCTTAACTGGCGAGGTGACATCTCTGTAACGTATACCACGAGGTGGGGTCTCTGGGACCCCTATGTTTTAACCCAGATTTAAGGCAAAAATCATATGAAATTTTTAATTTATGCTGTATAAAATGTATTTTTACAATTATTCAAGTGTTGTTTAAATGCTCCTAGTTTATTATATTGCAGCAAACAAAGGTTGCCGTATTTTACTATTTATCGCACAAAAGCACAATTTTGTGTGGTTCTTTCAAATAGTACACAGAAATGGATTGTTAGGTGTACTGAATTACTTAATCTCTATAGCAAATAAATTGAAATTCCAGGGTTTAAATTTGCGCATAAAAATTCCACCCGATAGGTACAAAAAGAAAGTCAGTCACATTGACGTTCATTGCTTCGAACTACATTTTTCAGATCAGCACTCAGTACACATTAGATTTTGACAGGCACTTCAAGTGTTTCATTGAAGAAACAGACAGATCCCCATCACTACTTCCCTGAAGTTCTTCCTCTGAATGATACTCTTGTTCGGTAGCAGAACTGTGATCACTGGCTAACGTAAAATCTTCGTCTGTTTCGTTTATTTCTTAATCTATATCACCGACACCTTCCTCCACAGACCGACTAACAGTTTCATCATACTCGGGAAAGTTAAAACTGTCCGCAGCTCGTGGTCGTGCGGTAGCGTTCTCGCTACCCATGCCCGGGTTCCCGGGTTCGATTCCCGGCGGGGTCAGGGATTTTCTCTGCCTCGTGATGACTGGGTGTTGTGTGATGTCCTTAGGTTAGTTAGGTTTAAGTAGTTCTACGTTCTAGGGGACTGATGACCGTAGATGTTAAGTCCCATAGTGCTCAGAGCCATTAAAGTTAAAACTGACACATTCGTGTGAACACATTTTGAGATGTAAGGGTACCGTACTGAAGAAAACAGGTACGTAGTTCACGAGGCGCGGTCCCGGAGACTCCAACACCTGTCAGTAGAACGTATGAACAATACACACAGAAGGCGAGAACGCAACCGACAACAAAACATCGTAGGCCTGGCAATTTAAGGAGGGCAGGGGGAGTGTAGGAGCAGTTCACAACAACTGGCCTTGAGGAGCGAGTTTGAAAATTTTCACGTGGTCTGAGAGACCACACCTGGCCAGTTAAGCGTTAAATCTCGGAAGCGCGACATATTTCTAACATTTTCCGTCATTTTCTACTTCGCTTAGGTAATCACAACAATTCACACTACTGGCTTACACAAAATCATTTACAGTACGGTTATCAACGGAACACTCAGACATGTCTGATAAAACGGATTTACATTTTCTGTGGTCAAAGACGGTGCACAGAAGAGATTTCGCAACAATAGTTTCAGCCTGGCCAGCGGCTATTGTCTTAGCGTCGACTGAGTACAGAATAATTCGCCGGAATTTATTACGTCTCCGTGTGTGGAAACAGCGTCGCAGACATCGACACCTTCCATGGCAGCACGACGGCAGTAATACGGTCCCGGAAAAAAAATGCGGTGGAGTTTTTCGCCCTAATCTCCATTTGGTACTCAAGTCTAACTCGGCGAGGACACGCACAACGCCTGACGCAAGAATGCCGTCGCGAGCAACTCCGTTCCCACCCGCAACGGAATTCTCAAAAAAAAAATGGTTCAAATGGCTCTGAGCACTATGCGACTTAACTTCTGAGGTCATCAGTCCCCTAGAACTTAGAACTACTTAAGCCTAACTAACCTAAGGACATCACATACATCCATGCCCGAAACAGGATTCGAACCTGCGACCGTACCTGTCGTTCGGTTCCAGACTGTAACGCCTAGAACCGCACGGCCACCCCGGCCGGCGCGGAATTCTCAGCCCACAGCTGTTTTTGCATCTGTATATAAACACCGTGTCATTTTAATTGTTGGTTCATCTGATACTGTCGAATTACACAACAGAGAACGGGAAAGAAATTCTATTTCGATGATCATTTGGTGAAGGCGTTTTTTCCTATTGGTAAATCGGAAGTCTGTGTTTTCTGTGGACTGAAGGAGAGAAGACAATGCTCTTTCAGTCTCTTCCCGAAGCACTGAAACTTAAAACCTGAAGATTTAAACGAGTTGGTCAAATCGCTTCATCGCCTCGTTAGTATGTGCGACTTTATTTAATAGCGTCTCTGGTTTGGAAACAGACTGAGCCGCTGGCCAAAGTTTCCTGCCGTTACTCACTACAGATGCGTCCTTAGTTCCCAAATAAAGCCGAGACGTAGAGCTGAATGATATGCAGAGAAACGAATGAGACGTCGTTATATGTGGTGATATCAAGCGCTTTTTTTCTTTCAATATATACCTACGCCACAAGAGTTACGTAAACTGTGTGACGTTATCGTCTACGTGGATGAATGCATAAGGATACCAGTTACTTACGACCAGTAGGCACTGCAGCTCCATATGTTACCAATCTTAACTGAACTGAAAACTATTGAGTACTGCCTCCAGAAACATATCTGTATAACCTCCAAAACTATAATAGTAGTTCGAAGTTTCGATGTTTACATCGAAGCACCGGTCCGGACGAAACAGAAGAGTCATAGTTTGTGTCATTCACAAAAATGTTCAGAGTATCAGAGACGCTCTCCTACATAAAGTCAGTTTATTAAACAGAAATGAAAGGTTTTAATAGTACACAGTAGTTCTAGCATAGCAGTTGTCTTTGCCCTAATTGGGCCATGGGTTTCAAAATTAGATTTGCTCCAATTCCTACAATTAAAGCAATGGAAACCTGTACGTTTGACGCTTGTAAACCGCCATGTCCGTAACGATAGATTACATGTACACCATTTAAATGTTTTAAAAGCGTATTAGAGCTTAGTGAGAAGGATGTAAGGACAGGCTCTGTCAGTTGTAGGGACAGCGTACGTGGCGTTACAATGTCGGACGTAACAAACACGGCCCCAGCGTCCATGTTATGACGGTACAGTTGTGTATCACAGAAAGAGGCCTGCCGCGAATTCTCGTCCCACAGCTCTTTTGACAACATCTACATCTACATCTACATCTATACTCCGCGAGCCACCTTACGGTGTGTGGCGGAGGGTACTTATTGTACCACTATCTGATCCCCCCTTCCCTGTTCCATTCACGAATTGTGCGTGGGAAGAACGACTGCTTGTAAGTCTCCGTATTTGCTCTAATTTCTCGGATCTTTTCGTTGTGATCATTACGCGAGATATATGTGGGCGGTAGTAATATGTTGCCCATCTCTTCCCGGAATGTGCTCTCTCGTAATTTCGATAATAAACCTCTCCGTATTGCGTAACGCCTTTCTTGAAGTGTCCGCCACTGGAGCTTGTTCAGCATCTCCGTAACGCTCTCGCGCTGACTAAATGTCCCCATGACGAATCGCGCTGCTTTTCGCTGGATCATGTCTATCTCTTCTATTTTATTATAAACACCGCGTCATTGTCATTGTTCGTTCACTTGATACTGACGAATTACAGACCAGTGAGAGAGTTTTTATTTTCTATTGTCAAATTGGAAGACTGTGTTTTCTGTGGATAAAGAAACAAAAGACAACGGACTTTCAGTCTATTCCCGAAGCACTGAAACATAAAAACAGAACATTTAAACGAATCTGTCAAATCGCTTCATCGCCTAATTAGTAAGTGCGACCTGACTTGATAGGGTCTTTGGTTTGGAATCGGAGATTGAGCCGTTTGCAAAAGTTTGCTGCCATTACTAACTACAGATGCTTCTTTAGTTCCCAAATAAAACAATATACTCAGCGAAAGCTGAATGACATACACAGAAACGAATGAGACGTCATTAAATATGGTGATATCAAGCGGTTTTTCGTTTCAGCTCTCGATACACACGTACGGCGCAAGAGTGACGTTATGTGTGTGACGTTGTGGTGTACGTGCACGGGCGGTTAAGCGTAATCTGTCGGAACAAAGAAGTGCTACCAGTTTCTTATGGCCAGAAGACAACGTAGCTTCATATATTCACAGTCTTAACTAAACTGAAAGCAGCCAAGTATTGCCTCCAGAAACATATTTGGGCAAGTTCCACAACTTTAATACAGTCATGTTCATAAATTAAGGATAATGCTGATACATGGTGCAAGCCGGCCGCGGTGGTCTCGCGGTTCTAGGCGCGCAGTACGGAACCGTGCGACTGCTACGGTCGCAGGTTCGAATCCTGCCTCGGGCATGGATGTGTGTGATGTCCTTCGGTTGGTTAGGTTTAAGTAGTTCTAAGTTCTAGGGGACTAATGACCACAGCAGTTGAGTCCCATAGTGCTCAGAGCCATTTGAACATGGTGCAACAACGCTCTGGTTGGCGGTTTGCGGGTTTAAATCACCATGCGGTGCATTTGACCTGCAGTCGTCACACGGTGGGGCTTGCAGCAGTCCACATACGCAGAGGTGTGTTGCTGCATGTCAGAGTACGGTGCAGCGAGTAAGTGTGCATACGTTATCAGACGTGCTAATGGTGACTGGGTGTTGAAAATGGGTCAAAGAACACCTATTGATGACGTTATTAGGGGTAGAATACCAGGGCGACTGGAGGCTGGTCAAACACAGCAGGTCGTAGCACGGGCCCTCCGTGTGCCACGAAGTGTGATCTCAAGATTATGGCTACGATTCGAGCAGACAGGAAATGTATCGAGGCCCTACAGTATGGGACGTCCAACGTGTACAACACCACAAGAAGACCGTTATCTCACTATCCGTTATCTGACTATCAGTGCCCACAGACGGCCACGGATTACTGCAGGTAGCCTTGTTTGGGACCTTACCGCAGCCAGTGTAACAGTTGTCTCCAGACACATAGTGTACAGACGACTGAACAGACATGGTTTATTCGCCAGAGACCTGCGAGGTACATTCCACTGACCCCTGGTCACAGGAGAGCCCTTAAAGACTGGTGTCAACAACACAGTACTTGGTCATTGGAACAGCGGTCCAAGGTTATGTTCGAGGACCACTCCAGGTATACTCTGGACAATGATTGCCTCCAGGTTTTCATCTGACGTGTACCAGGAACCAGATACCACCTCCTTAATTTCCTTGATGGGACCTGTATGGAGGTCGTGGTTTGATGGTGTGGGTTGGGATTATGAAAAAATGTTCAAATGTGTGTGAAATCTTATGGGACTTAACTGCTAAGGCCATCAGTCCCTAAGTCTACACACTACTTAACCTAAATTATCTTAAGGACAAACACACACACCCATGGCCGAGGGAGGACTCGAACCTCCACTGGGACCAGCCGTGGGATTATGATTGGTGCACGTACACACCTGCATGTCTTTGACAGAGGAACTGTAACAGGTCAGGTGTATCAGGACGTCATTTTGCATCAGTATGTGGGGTGCAGTGGGTCTCACATTCCTCCTGATGGATGATAACGCAAGACCTCACCGAGCTGCCATCGTGGGTGAGTACCTTGAAACACAAAATAGCAGGCGAATGGAGTGACCTCCTGGTCTCCAGACCTAAATCCCATCGAGCACGTCTGGGATGCTCTCGGTCGACGGATCGCTGCATATCTTAAAACGCCTACGACACTTCAGGAGCTTCTACAGGCACTGGTGCAAGAATGGGACGCTATACGCTGGCATTTGCTCGACCACCAGATCCAGAGTATGCCAACCCGTTGTGCGACCTGTGTACGTCTTTATGGTGATCATATCCCATACTGATGCCGGGTAAATGCGCAGGAAATAGTGGCATTTTGTAGGACATGTGTTTTGGGATAGTTTTCTCAACTTATCACCAATACTGTGGACTTAGTTCTGTGTCATGTGTGTTCCCTATGTGCTTATGCTATTAGCGCCAGTTTTGTGTAGTGCTACGTTGTGTGGAACCACAGTCTGCTATTATCCTTAATTTATGAGCATGAGTGTACTAGCTTGAAGTTTCGATGTTTATATCGAAGCACCGGTTCAAATGAAACAAGACAGTCATGATAAGGGTCATTACAGAAATGTTCAGAATTCCAGAGACGATCTCCTACATAGTGTTGCGAGGTCGGTGCGTCGAACCCGAGACACCAGATGACCGGACTGAAGCCTGGACCCACCGCCCCGAATTTCGTCAGGAGGCTGAGGAAGTTCAAGAGTGTCAAGGGGCAGTGCAGAGCAATACAGCGGTATTCGGTAGCATTTCTTTACGCAGCTAATTTACAGTATTCGATGGTTGCAGTGTAGTGTTGGCGTGCCGCCCGCAGCGCTGTCCCGTGAGTCCAGCCGGCTCAGCAACTCTTGGTATGCGGACGCTGCTGCTGCCGTCATCAAGACCGCTGTGAGGAAGGCGGCCGCGCTCTCCCCAGTCACCGCCTACTGATGCATCGCATCTGGCGCAGCGCTGCCTCCCGCGCTTCTGGAGACCGCTACAGTCCCTGGTCCTCACTGCCCTCCGACCCGCTTAGCCTGCTCTGCTGGATGTACTGGTCACCCTTGGGCCGCCGCTGCTCGCAGGACAGGACCAGACTCGAACCCACGCCCTCCTGGATGCAGTGCCACAACTTGCTGCTAGTGGGGCTTGCCAGATGGCAACACCCGCGGCTGTCCCTGATGTTGCTGCAGCACTGCTTGCTCCTCCCACAAGGTATGCCTCACCCGGAACCCGGTATGCCAGTTGGGAAGTGAACATGGCGCGTAGACTGGAGAGCAACCGAGCCCCTCCTGGACCTGCTGCAGACCGCTGTCACTGCCCTCTTTCAGGCAGACCACGCGATCTCCAAGTTGCAGGTTGCCATCTGTCCTGCCCCGGTGTTGTGTCCCCGGAGGTGGAATGTATTCTGAACAAGTACATAGAAACAAAGTACAAGTTTATGTAGTATACTTATAACATTGTTGCCAGACTCGCCCCTATAAGTGTAGACCAGCACAGGTCCGTCGCCACGCTCGACTGACCTGGCACTCCCTGTCAAACCAAAATTGCCCGTCTGTTTATATTGGTTTCTTCCTCGCTTATGACGTAGTGTCAGAGAGAGACAGAAACTATGGCGGGGATAAATTCCCACACGTCAGCCATTTACAAATCCCCACTCCGGGCTCTAGCCTAGTGCCACACCTCATACATTGCAATAACTTAAAGCAATGCTGCAGTCTCCTGCATCGTTGTTGCTCCACTCAAAACAAATCGTGCGTGCAATACCGCCGTCGCAGCTCCGCGCCCGCTAGTGCCACGTTTACCTTGCCTGGCCCACTGGCTCTGGACTGTTACCACACTCAGCCAGCGGCCCCAGATTTCATCGCTCAACTGCGCCTTCATTGAATTTTCATAAAATTTCCGTTTCCCTCGACTAGGACTGACACTAGTGCAGCACACCTCCCTCCTTTCAACACGATTCGTCCTGAACCGAGATAAAACAGACGTGACCTGTGGCTGCGTAAACATACCTTGTTCATAAAACTTTCATTCTACAGACTAAAACTAGGAAGAACATCAAAAGATTAACTCTACACCTATACACTGTCTACCCCTGCCACA
The DNA here is from genome assembly GCF_023898315.1 of Schistocerca nitens. NCBI lineage: Eukaryota > Metazoa > Arthropoda > Insecta > Orthoptera > Acrididae > Schistocerca > Schistocerca nitens. The sequence continues at coordinate 109,218,482 of NC_064624.1, forward strand.
GGCAACTGATGTGTTGGCACCTCCTGTAATGGTGCCCGTTTCCACACTCTCCACAAAGCTACACTGAAGAAAAATAGAAAAACGGCACACCCTGTGGCTGAAATGATCACTGTCATGATTCTTTTGTTCCGAAGCTGTTGTAACGTTCGAACGTGTTCGAATACTTTATTAACCGAGATAGATCCTTCCAGTGCAGTAGTAAAGGATTGCAACGATCCAAAAAACTCAGGGTTTAACTTGGAGTTAAAATATGTCAGAGTATGCACTGGTAATATCTCCAGAACTCCTTCCAGATGAAACAACGTTCCCTGCGACCAAGTTAAAGCTGTTTCACCCGTACGTGATGCTGGAAGATGGAAATCCTCCCCCACAATCTCACAATTATTAATTATTCCACTCTCCCAAAGTTGCAGCCTCCCTATTTTATTCTCTCTCTGATTGGTATAACACGTGGCCATCAGCCATATCGGTGTAAATACCGAATATAACCAATGCCTGACTACCTTCTGGAAGTAGGAATGTGTCGAAAACACCTCTCCCTGACAATCTGAGCCATTCGTAATCGTCAGGAACAATCCAACTTCACATGTACTACTATCCGAAAAAACTGGTCGATTAGGGCAAATGATCACTCGTCCCTGTGAAGAAAACGAACAAACCATGCCAGTACCACCACTTTCCGTTACAAGTTAGTACAACATCGTACGACATCCTAAAAAATTCCCCATAGTTCACTATGACCCTAAAAAATAGTCTCCCCCATACAATGACAACAAAACTAAAACAACAAACAAGAATAACGCCACTATTATCGGACACACCAAAACGCAAGAAAGAGAGAGAGAAAAAAACACACACACGCACAAAAAACAAAACGCATATTATCGTTTCATAGAAAAACACAAAATGTAAACATGCCATACAATATTACACATACTATAATTTACTCCCTCCGTGACCGTAATGCATACAGAACGTTTTGCGTCCGCTGTTGTTCTTCCGCCGAGACCTTCTTCCTCCGCTTGCTTTGCCTAGTCTCTGCAGTCGGGTCACTTCCTTGTAATGGATGTAATCCGTCCACCATTCCTTTAAAAGGCTTTACTCATGTGGATAATGGATGTCTTTGTTGACAGCTGCACTGTAACATTTACATGCGAAGTCATCTCCGTGACCTGGTATGGTCTGTGGTACTTCGTCAAGAACTTTTTCGTCTTTCCTTGAGGCGTATATGGATTCCTGATTAATACCTATTGACCTACCCTGTACTGTGGTAAAGGTCCCAACCCTTTATTAGGTTCTTCCTGCCTCTCTAACGCTTTCGTATTGGTCTTCTGTACCCCCTTCCAGACTTCCCGTATTGTTTGTGCAAATTCCCACACTGCGTTCCCTTTAGTTCCCGAATTCGGACATAGAACGTCAAATGGTGATGGCATCTTTCTTCCAGAGACCGCTTTGAAAGGTGACATTCCGACCCTCGAATATATTTTAGTGTTATAACTTGATACCACGTATAAAAGATAAACGTCCCTGATATCATCGTTTCCATTCACATAATAACAGCATTTTCGCAATTGCCCTATGTACTCGCTCCGTTCTCCCATTCGCCTGCGGATAAAATGGACTGGTCCGTAATTTTTTAATTCTCAATAACCGACACAACTGTGACATTAATTCGGACATGAAGTTCGTTCCCTGATCCGTAATTGTGGTATCAGGCACCCCAAACGTCAATAACCAGTTATTGACTAAAGGTTGTGCTACCGTACTTGCCTGTTGGTCTGGTATTGTGACCATGACTAGAAACCGCGAAAAGTCATCAATTATAGTTAAAACGTAACGATTCCCTGGCGGTGTTATGTTATATGTTCCGCAGATATCTAGCCCGATAAACTCGAATGGTTTCGAAGCCACTGGTAACCGTTGCAATGGAATTCTTGCACGCGTCACATCCGCAGGCTGCGCACGCGGTACACAATTTGCTACGTCCCTTCTCCGAGTGCGCCACCAAAAACGTTCTGCTACTCGTCTTTCCGTTGCTGGACGACCCCATGCCCTGAAAGCACACGATCATGGGCCTGCTTTAACACTTCCTCTCTCAAACTTTTTGCTACCACTACCCGTGGTCCACACCTGGTCGAGTTCTAAAACCCTGGCGCTGCTCATCCTCTGCTTGTGCTCTTTGTCATTCCGCAACACTCTTACCCATGACTTCTAATGCGTCTAACTTACGACTTAATGTATCTGCATTCCCCGTGTTTCTTCCCTGGATTATGAATTACTTCAAAGTCAAACTCACTTAATTTTAGAACCCACCGTGTTAACCGACTAGAATGATCCTTGAGTCGCAGTAAACATCTCAATACTGCATGATCCATCACGACCTTAAACTTCCTACCATAAAAGTAACAATGAAAATACGTTACTCCATATCTTACAGCCAACATCTCCTTTTCCGTTGTGATATGATTCCGCTCTGCCCTATTTAACTGTCTGGAAGCATACGCCACCATTCACAATTTGTCCCAAGGGACATTCTACTGGGCCATTTGAGGCGTCACATGATGAGATGAAGTCTTCTTCAAAATTCGGAAACAGCAACACTGGACCAGAAACTAATCTAATTTTTAATTCTTCGAAAGCTTGCTGGCATTCCTCCGTCCATTGAAATATAACCCCTTTCTTTGAAAGCTTTGTTAACGGCTCGGCTATTTTAGTAAAATCTTTTACAAATTTACTGCACTATGAACATTACCCAATACACGATTATAGCTGCTTCGTTGAAATTCTGAACTGCCTCTGTTAACCGGAAGATCAGTTTGAACCCCTTGTTCACTAATTAAACCACCTAAATATTTGACCCGCATCTGCCCAAAATTACATTTTTTTTCCAAACTTAATGTTAACCGTGCCTACCGCAACCTTCCAAAAACTTCTCTTAACCGTAATAAATGATCTGGTATATCCTTTGAAAATGCTAAAATGTCATCTAGGTAAACCATACACGTCTTTGGTTTCAGTCCCCTTAAAATCCCATCTAATAATCGCTGAAAAGTTGTTTGTGCAGTCTTCAAGCCGAACGGCATACCTATATACTGACAGTGTCCCTCCTGGAACAGTAAAACCTATCTTTGCCTTATCCTCAGGCGCTACTTCCAACTGATGGTATCCACTCCGTAAATCCATCGTCGTAAAATACTTACATTGTCCCAGATTGTCCAATGTGTCTGTGATATTCGGAATCGGATATGCGTTCGAAATGGTTTTCGAATTCAGAAACCTATAATCACAACAAAACATGTATTTCCTTGTAGCATCCATCGACTTCTTAGGTACGCTAACTACATTACTTGAATACAGACTATCGCTATGCTCTATGATTGCATCCCGTAGTTGTTGTTCTATAAACTCCTCTAGTAGCGGTTCCATATGACTTGCTATCCTATATGGTTTCCGAAACACTGGTGTACTATCCTCCGTTGTTGTGTGATGCTTCGTAATCGGTGTCGCCGGTAACCTACCTTCTGTTCCGAATAAATAGCTGAATCGCAGTAATAATTCCTCCAACGCGACCCTGTCACCTGCTAGCAAACGCTGCAATTTTCCCCTCAATTGTTCTGCATCGACGTTTTGCTTATGGCTCGCCTCTAAATCCTCCCTATAGATATCATCTTCATCAAAAAACCCCAATGTGGCCAATAACAACCCTTTAGACAAGCTAAAATCCGCTCTGCCGAAGTTATCTACACTTACAGGAACCCTATAATCTCCTTCCACATAACTAGCGTGAGCTAAACTCCTCCGCACAAAACAGTGCGCATTATCCAACTCCTCATTACTCGAGGGTGGCTCCACCACGTACAAAGTCTCCCTTGGCAAGTCCGTATTTATCGAAACCCAGACTAGCTCCCTGTACCCGTCGGCATGTTATCCTGCTGATCGACCATAAATGAATCCGTTCGCAGTTTAGCTGGCGTCACTTTCGTGTTAATTGAGCCATGCGACATTCGTCCATTTGGAACCATTGCCCCCATGCAAAACGTTGTTCCACCAAGTTCCACTGTTTGTTGCCAAAGGACTATCTTCGCACGATGTTTGTCAAGGAAGTCCAGTCCAAGAATCACCGCATATCCCACACCCACGCATGGTAACACTTCTACCTGCTTTCTAAACTTAGTTCCTGCGAACACAAATTGAAGTACCGTCGTACCCAAAGACTGCACTTTATTATCCTCCACCCCACGTAACCTATAACGTGGTGGCTCAAGCCTTCTCCTGCCAACCAGCTCCAGACTAATAACAGACACGTGTGCCCCGTGTCAACCAGAAACCTCTGTTCCCTTCCGTTGACCAAGCCTAATAAGCAGCATTCAGTCTGTGCACCTACATGCGCGTTACCTGATTTCACTGGGACTGTTCTCCGACGGTTGAAGCAACCCCGTTCTCCTTTAACGGCTGCTGCCGCCGAGGTTCCCCCCTACTTGTACTCCTGCAGTTCGCTGCCCGGTGACCCATTTTCCCGCATGAGTAACCTCGCAACTGACCCTGACATTGCCTCCTAATGTGCCCTACCTGGCCACAACCAGAACACTTAATTTCCGCTGCCAGTACTCTATGCTCCACCCTTTTTTTTTCGTCACATAATCTGCCCCCTCTAAACATGTGGAAATCCTTAGAGCCGCCGCAAGATCACTGGAATTCTCCATTATCAACCGACGTGACATCTCCGGCGGTACTCCCCGCAAAAACACATCTAACGCCCTCTTCTCGGCCTCTTGTAACAGCACTCTATTAGTCTCCCCATTCTCTGACATTTCGAACGTTTGTGCATTCAGTTTTCGATTTCTGTCTGAGAAAACCTCCACAGTCTCATTTCTTCTCATAACTAACGCACTTAATTTTTCACGAAAAAGCCTGGTAGTATTCGACCTCAAGCTCTGAGAACGTCCCCACAATGTTCAACGTTTCATGGTACAATGTATAGTACGTGGCATCCCATATCAAGCGTAACTTGGCCACTCTCAGTATTACAACATCCCACCATCCACTGGCCTCAACCATTGTGATAATGTCAGTAAAGAATACAGACACATCCTCCATTGTTTTCCCCGAAAAGGGGTTAATAAATGCCACGATTGCCGGGTCAGTGACACTCCATGACCAGTAATTTACTTTCACCCGACGTCCATTCCCCTGCTCGCGATGCCTCAAATCTCCCTGCTAATTCCTCATATTTTTCTTTGTTACTTATCCTCGTCTCTGACAGTACACGAATTTGCTCTGTTAGAGCTGCCACAGCTTCCGCTGTAGTCACTGCTGCAGCCTCCTTTGCTTGCCGTGTTTCCACCATTCTTACTTATAGCTCCACTGTTGCCATTAATTTCACTCTGCTACTCCTCAAACTTGGTTCTTGCGGCGAATTATCGCCCATCTACATTCTGAACAATTCTACATCTACATCTACATCTATACTCCGCGAGCCACCTTACGGTGTGTGGCGGAGGGTACTTATTGTACCACTATCTGATCCCCCCTTCCCTGTTCCATTCACGAATTGTGCGTGGGAAGAACGACTGCTTGTAAGTCTCCGTATTTGCTCTAATTTCTCGGATCTTTTCGTTGTGATCATTACGCGAGATATATGTGGGCGGTAGTAATATGTTGCCCATCTCTTCCCGGAATGTGCTCTCTCGTAATTTCGATAATAAACCTCTCCGTATTGCGTAACGCCTTTCTTGAAGTGTCCGCCACTGGAGCTTGTTCAGCATCTCCGTAACGCTCTCGCGCTGACTAAATGTCCCCATGACGAATCGCGCTGCTTTTCGCTGGATCATGTCTATCTCTTCTATTAATCCAACCTGGTAAGGGTCCCATACTGATGAGCAATACTCAAGAATCGGACGAACAAGCGTTTTGTAAGCTACTTCTTTCGTCGATGAGTCACATTTTCTTAGAATTCTTCCTATGAATCTCAACCTGGCGCCTGCTTTTCCCACTATTTGTTTTATGTGATCATTCCACTTCAGATCGCTCCGGATAGTAACTCCTAAGTATTTTACGGTCGTTACCGCTTCCAATGATTTACCACCTATGGCATAATCGTACTGGAATGGATTTCTGCCCCTATGTATGCGCATTATATTACATTTATCTACGTTTAGGGAAAGCTGCCAGCTGTCGCACCATTCATTAATCCTCTGCAGGTCTTCCTGGAGTACGTACGAGTCTTCTGATGTTGCTACTTTCTTGTAGACAACCGTGTCATCTGCAAATAGCCTCACGGAGCTACCGATGTTGTCAACTAAGTCATTTATGTATATTGTAAACAATAAAGGTCCTATCACGCTTCCTTGCGGTACTCCCGAAATTACCTCTACATCTGCAGATTTTGAACCGTTAAGAATGACATGTTGTGTTCTTTCTTCTAGGAAATCCTGAATCCAATCACAAACTTGGTCCGATATTCCGTAAGCACGTATTTTTTTCACTAAACGTAAGTGCGGAACCGTATCAAATGCCTTCCTGAAGTCCAGGAATACGGCATCAATCTGCTCGCCAGTGTCTACGGCACTGTGAATTTCTTGGGCAAATAGGGCGAGCTGGGTTTCACATGATCTCTGTTTGCGGAATCCATGTTGGTTATGATGAAGGAGATTTGTATTATCTAAGAACGTCATAATACGAGAACACAAAACATGTTCCATTATTCTACAACAGATTGACGTAAGTGAAATAGGCCTATAATTATTCGCATCTGATTTATGACCCTTCTTGAAAATGGGAACGACCTGTGCTTTCTTCCAGTCGCTAGGTACTTTACGTTCTTCCAGAGATCTACGATAAATTGCTGATAGAAAGGGGGCAAGTTCTTTAGCATAATCACTGTAGAATCTTAAGGGTATCTCGTCTGGTCCGGATGCTTTTCCGCTACTAAGTGATAGCAGTTGTTTTTCAATTCCGATATCGTTTATTTCAATATTTTCCATTTTGGCGTCCGTGCGACGGCTGAAGTCAGGGACCGTGTTACGATTTTCCGCAGTGAAACAGTTTCGGAACACTGAATTCAGTATTTCTGCCTTTCTTCGGTCGTCCTCTGTTTCGGTGCCATCGTGGTCAACGAGTGACTGAATAGGGGATTTAGATCCGCTTACCGATTTTACATATGACCAAAACTTTTTAGGGTTCTTGTTTAGATTGTTTGCCAATGTTTTATGTTCGAATTCGTTGAATGCTTCTCTCATTGCTCTCTTTACGCTCTTTTTCGCTTCGTTCAGCTTTTCCTTATCAGCTATGATTCGACTACTCTTAAACCTATGGTGAAGCTTTCTTTGTTTCCGTAGTACCTTTCGTACATGATTGTTATACCACGGTGGATCTTTCCCCTCGCTTTGGACCTTAGTCGGTACGAACTTATCTAAGGCGTACTGGACGATGTTTCTGAATTTTTTCCATTTTTGTTCCACATCCTCTTCCTCAGAAATGAACGTTTGATGGTGGTCACTCAGATATTCTGCGATTTGTGCCCTATCACTCTTGTTAAGCAAATAGATTTTCCTTCCTTTCGTGGCATTTCTTATTACACTTGTAGTCATTGATGCAACCACTGACTTATGATCACTGATACCCTCTTCTACATTCACGGAGTCGAAAAGTTCCGGTCTATTTGTTGCTATGAGGTCTAAAACGTTAGCTTCACGAGTTGGTTCTCTAACTATCTGCTCGAAGTAATTCTCGGACAAGGCAGTCAGGATAATGTCACAAGAGTCTCTGTCCCTGGCTCCAGTTCTGATTGTGTGACTATCCCATTCTATACCTGGTAGATTGAAGTCTCCCCCTATTACAATAGTATGATCACGAAACTTCTTCACGACGTTCTGCAGGTTCTCTCTGAGGCGCTCAACTACTACGGTTGCTGATGCAGGTGGCCTATAGAAGCATCCGACTATCATATCTGACCCACCTTTGATACTTAACTTAACCCAGATTATTTCACATTCGCATTCGCTAATAACTTCACTGGATATTATTGAATTCTTTACTGCTATAAATACTCCTCCACCATTGGCGTTTATCCTATCCTTGCGGTATATATTCCATTCTGTGTCTAGGATTTCGTTACTGTTCACTTCCGGTTTTAACCAACTTTCCGTTCCTAATACTATATGCGCACTATTTCCTTCAATAAGAGATACTAATTCAGGAACCTTGCCCTGGATACTCCTGCAGTTTACCAATATTACGTTAACTTTTCCTGTTTTTGGTCTCTGAGGACGGACGTTCTTTATCAACGATGATAATGTTCTCTCTGGTAAGCCGTCAGGTATTTTATCGTTTCGCCCAAGGGGGGGTCCCTCTAACCTAAAAAACCCCCGTGTGCACGCCACACGTACTCTGCTACCCTAGTAGCTGCTTCCGGTGTGTAGTGCACGCCTGACCTGTCTAGGGGGGCCCTACAGTTCTCCACCCAATAACGGAGGTCGATGAATTTGCAACCATTATAGTCGCAGAGTCGTCTGAGCCTCTGGTTTAGACCCTCCACACGGCTCCAAACCAGAGGACCGCGATCGACTCTGGGCACTATGCTGCAGATATTAAGCTCAGCTTGCACTCCGCGTGCGATGCTGGTTGTCTTCACCAAATCAGCCAGCCGCCGGAAGGAACCAAGGATGGCCTCAGAACCCAAGCGGCAGGCGTCATTCGTTCCGACATGTGCTACTATCTGCAGCCGGTCACACCCAGTGCGTTCAATAGCTGCCGGAAGGGCCTCCTCCACATTACGGACGAGACCCCCCGGCAAGCACACCGAGTGCACACTGGCATTCTTCCCCGACCTACCCGCTATTTTCCTGAGGGGCTCCATAACCCGCCTAACGTTGGAGCTCCCTATAACTAATAGGCCCGCCCTCTGTGACTGTCGGGACCTTGCCGGAGAATCGGCCACTGGCCCAACAGGCGAGGCATCCTGTGGTGGCTCGGAAACGATGTCATCACCACTAGGAAGCACCCCGTACCTGTTGGAAAGGGGTAAGGCAGCCGCCACGCGGCCAGATCCCACCTTCGCCTTTCGGCCAGGCACGCGCGAGCCCACCACTGTCCGCCATTCACCCTGGAGTGATGGCTGACCGGTAAGATGCTCACTGCCGGAAGACGCAGCGACATCAGGGGTTCCATGTGATTCCAAGGCCACCGAAGTAGGCATAGGTCTCACCACAGTTGCCCCAACGCCACTACGAGCCGACGCCTGCGCCTCGAGCTCGATGAGCCTAACAGACAAAGCCTCCACCTGTCCCCGAAGAGTGGCCAATTCTCCTTGCGTCCGCTCACAACAACCACAGTCCCTACACATGACTATGTTTACCCTACTCTATACGGTGACAAATTCCCAAGATAATCTTCTGATGAGCTACTCTGATAATCAAGAAACACTCACTGAAATACGAGACGCGAAAACTACGCTAGGTTTTCCCAGAAAAACTATTTAAAAGCTAAGCGCAGCAAATAAGTACAAAAACACTGTTATTGAAATAAAAGGTTCTACCTAGTAAGCACTCGAACACGCAAGAAATTACAAAAATAAACTAGTAATTACACAGATAACTGAAAATAAGTCGCTGCTGTTTGTAAAATATGTAAGAAGCAAACGGTGTACTCGCCTTAGTAGTAGCAGGAGCTAGCGATGCGCTCTCGCTGACGGTCTAACTGACCCCCCAAATGACCAAATCTCTTACCGAAAAAAAAAACAAATGTTTCCTTGGCACCCACTTTGTACATAGTAATCCATGGCCTGACAGGTAAGGAATATTACATCGCTTAGGCGCTATGTTATCATGTCCCCCATTTCCCCTGAATCCAGATAAATCTACAGGTTCCTCTGGCCTTACAAAAGACACCTTTAAATAGTCCATCCAAATTCATAAAAGAATTACACATAAACCATAACTCAAATGTCACTCATCCCTCCACAGTGTGCTCGTATGAAGGGGAACAGTCCTGCTTTCCTCCCTAATACTGGTATGGACGAACACCTCCCGAACGACAAGATGTAACAAGATGTGCACGACCGCCTGTCAAACAAAATAGGCACGACCACCCGTCATGAACGCTACCTAACACGTTAACTACCCCTCCACACAGGCACACCTCAACGTTACTTGCTCGACATGTGGGAGTGGAAATCCGGTACCAGCGTTGTAACCGGCGTCACTTCTGACACCACTATTGTGGGGTCGGGGGGTCGAACCCGAGACTCCAGCTGGCAGAGCTGAAGCCAGGACTCACCACGCCGTATTTTGTCAGGAGGCCGAGCAAGTTCAAGAGCGTCAAGGGGCAGTGCAGAGCGATACAGTGGTATTCGGCAACATTTGTTTACTCAGCTAATTTACAGTACTCGATGGTGAGGAGTAGTCTCAGCCTGCCGCCCGCCAATGTTCCGCGAGTCCAGCTGGTATGCCGACGCCACTGCTGTCGTCAACAAGGCCGCCGATTGAAGTCGGCTTCCCGTCTCCCGGTCGCCATCTGACGATGCGTTGCGATTTGCGCCATACTGCTGCCAGCGATTCCGGAGCCTGCTACAGTCCCTGGTCCTGTCCTCGCCACCCTCCACCCCCTTTGGCCTGCTCTGTCCGACCATGGGACGAAGGTGGGTGTACTGGTCACCTGTGGCCCTCAGGCCGCTGCTGCTCCCAGGGCAGGACTGGACTCGAACCTGCGCCCTCCTGGGTGCTGTGCCACTCGTGGTGCTTGCTGGATGGCAGCACCCGCCACCACCTCTGGCGTACAAGTTTATGCCGAATACTTATAACATTGCTGCCTGACTGGCCCCTATAAGTGTAGACCAGCACAGGTCCGTCCCGACACTCGACTGACCTGGCGCCCTCTGTCATGCTAAAATTGCCCGTCTATTTATATTAGTTTCTCCCTCGCTTCTGACATAGTGTCAGAGAGAGACAGAAACTATGGCAGGGATAAATTCCCACACGTTAGCCATTTACAAATCCCCACTCCTGGCTCTGCCCTAGTGCCCCGTCTCGTACATCGCAATAACTTAAAGCAATGCTGCAGTTTCCTGCCTCGTTGCTTTTGATCCACTGAAAACAAATCGTGCGTGCAATCACGCCATCGCAGCTCCACGCCCGCGAGTGCCATGTTTACCTTGCCTGGCCTGCTGGCTGTCATCTGTTACCACACTATGCCAGCGGCCTCAGATTTCGTTGCCCAACCGCGCCTTCATCTAATTTTGCTAAAATTTCCCTTTCCCTCGACTAGGACAGACACTAGCGCAGCATAAGCGTACAATCGTAAGTTTTTGTGGAGGACCTTATGCACAATTGAACGTGGTACTTTCAACTGTCTGGCAGCAGTGCCGATGGACTTCGTAAGGGAACGAGTGAAGACGTTTAAAACGCGATCGATGTTTTCCTCAGTTGTTCTTGGTCGTCAGCTCCTCCCTTTATCCAACACCTCCATAAATCTTTGGTGCCATTGAAGGGCGTGATGGTGAATCTCTTCCATACTTAGTTTTGAAGTTTCGTTGAGTCTCAACATCTGATTTTGTCTCAGTAAACGAGAAGCACATTGTGCCTTCTCTTGAGGAATTGCCATTTTATGGAGGTAATGTTCGTTCCATGAACAGAGTATCGGAAACACAAAATGTTAGTATATATAAAAACTTTAGTAAAGAGTGATTACAATAAAAGAAATTTTGTTAAAATATTTCAACAACTGGCGTTGTACTAAAGTTTTGAAGCTTTAAAGGCACACCCTGCATGTCCAACACACACTCTATCAATCATTCTCACACACTCAGACAACAAAATATAATCAAATAACAGTTTTGACTGATTCACGTAATTCAAAGTGACTCAAGTTTTAAAAACGAAATTCTTATAAATTGATTTTATCACTGATAAGTTTGTAATGGCTTCAAATGCTAATGAAAGTCAATATAGTTCATAACTTGGTTAAAAAAAAAACATGCGTACGTTTTAGGACTTTTAAGTAATTCTCTTTATCTCCGGAACTATAATAAATAAAAATATGAAATTTTGACAGCTTCATTCCATTAGTAACAAAATGCTGTGTACCAAATTGGAACAATCTAATATGGATTATTTAGATTGGTAGAGGGTATGAATCTTCATATCGTCTGAATGTTACGCAATGCAGTTATCACGGGAGGCAGCTTCAGCTGCGGTGTGAGCAGAGCGAAAGAAAACACAGCCATCCTGCAGTCACCGTACTAGACGGCTGCGTGCCTTCCTACAACGAATGTTATCTCGTAACAAGTTCCTGCGTTACATTGTGACAAGCAGTTATGATTACTGCTTGTTTATTCGCAGTAATTGAAGTTGTGCCCTTAGATTCCTGTCTGACCACACACATTTGAACGCGGTCGGTCATGTTACTAGTGCGAGCCAAAATAATGTGTAAAGTGAAGGAATATTGAGTTCCTCGCATTTCATACGTGTCGTGACTAACGGTGATGTAGTTATCGACAGTTTTGTGAAGTTTGGAAATTTTAGAACTATATGGTTGGAATGATATTCGCGTGTGAAAATTTGGCCTTCGTAGTATCCGTGTGGCATGTTTCAGTATTCAACCACTGAGCATTTCTGGCGAGAAATTTCCTTTTTGAAATCCACTAGAAGGACCGAATATAATAACCCATGTTAGTGGTGGTATTAATGACTGTGGAAACATTGTTTGACTCGGGTCGGATTTGGACAGATTTCTGGCTGCTGTGCGTGCAAAATGAGTGTATGAATTGTGAACTTGACCAAAATAACCAATAGTTTAAATGTGGACTGAATAGTACCGTTTATTTGGTTATAAGAACAAATAAACATTTTTGTCTGGAAATTTCGGACATTATTTTCCAGCAGATTAACCATTACCTTACTATCAGATAAATTTTTTATTGGCAGTTTTTCTACAGAACTTCATTTCGTTACTAGACTTGCGTGGCCTCCGTAATTGTAGATATTAGATGGTGTTTTTTATCAACGCTGCTTTTACATCAACTTGTAAGTATCTACGTTGCCAAGTGAAGGTACACCGAGCAGACGCCGTTCTGAGGTAGGTGAATTTCTAATTTTCAGCCTGCACAGCACACGTAGGCTAATCCCAACCACCCCCCCCCCCCCCCCAGGCCATAAGCTCCCTAGCAATTTTCTCTTTCTCAGTTTACATTCAAAGGAAAGGCGATGCTGACAGTTCTTGGAGTAGGGACACATCTGACAACAAGCTATACACACTTACATTGAGCCCGGAACTGAACAGGAGTTATGAGCCGCTCCACTACCTCTACGCTGCTATTATCGACCTGAAACAGTGCTTCTGGCCGCCTACCCACGTAAATTTCAAAGCTGTTAGTATAAAACATGTTGCGTCAACGACGGCACAGACTTTTATTCTGTACTTGGCAGGCTTGAAAGGAATATATTGTACGAAGGAACACTTGCCTGTGAACGCCTCCAGTTTCTCATCAATAATGATATATGCCGCAATTGTGTAAGAGTTTTTGGAATTTGCCACAAATTCTTCGAACAAATTTAGAGTTGGAGCCAGTCGATCGAATTCTCATCGTTGCTGGCGAGTAAGACAAAGAATTTCCACTCCAAATACACTTGAGGTCCATAAGTCGTCGAGATTTACCTTCCCTCCCTTGTGAATTCCAGCGAAGCATTAAAGCCCAGTCACTGCTTGTATTTCTGTCTTTTCCTTGGCTTTTGCATCCCTTTCTCGAGTAAATTTGCCACGAATCGAACTGATGTATTGGTATGTGAATGTGACAATGGTGTCCAATATCGCATCATTGAATAAACATTGCATTTCGAGATATTCTCTGGCTTTTTTGCTTTCCACAAATGACCTGCGAGTCTCACCAGCAAATTGTGTGAACGTGTTTTTTTCCGATTTTCTTCTGTGAAAAGATTTTGACAATCCTGGTACCTTTTCTCCGATTGCAAATGTAGAAGTAAGCGTCGTTCTCTTGATCAGAACCAGAGTGAATTTCGGTCTCATCCTGCACAGTGTTTGAAGCCTCCTGTTGTTTCGGCGTAACTACAAGCGCCGACACGAAAATCAAGAACGATTCAGTAGAGAGGGCTGTGAGACGACGTCAGCCAATAGCACGCTGACTATGACGTCACGACGACAGGAGCGGCCTCTACACGAAAAGCGACGCGCACCAGAAAAGAGCCACACTGTAGTGATGGGCTGAACTGCGATTTTCCGATATCAGTGATTTATGTGAATGCTACTTTTCAGTATCTGTTATTCTTAACTGTGATTTGTCGCAGTTAAGAATCGCAGTTAACGAATCCAGGTCTTCCGACTCCAGCTATACCTGCAACTCTTGCTATTTCCGTGACTCCTGTGATTTATCACCGTATGAAAAAGTTACTCTTGTCCACACAGAAAATTGCGCCTCAACAAAACTGTCATTAGTAAATATGTTTTACATTTGTTCCTTCGTTGGCTTCAATTTTCTATTAAAGAAACAGCTGTGAAAATATTAATGGTGTAATTAATATGTAAGAAGCCATACAGTACCGTAATGGTTCATGTTCAGAAAACGAATTCTAACGTAATGTTATGTTCACAGGTACCCGAACTACATTTCAGTCACTGACTACAGCGATAATTCAAAATATCAGTGTCAACAAATCTGGAGAAATTGCGACTACGTCTTACGACTGTCGTCGTCAGATGAGAGGTTAGTTTCTAATTGTTTCGATGAACTTAATTACTTAAGTGAGATCGTTCTTGCAAATGTGAAACACCCCCATTGAGTAGCTTTCATTCCGGGGAATATTATCAATACTACTCAGCCAGTTACATTGCTTGTAATTAGTGACAGCAAACATGTTTAATAATTCTTGTGATTTTGCAGACGCAGTTCGGACTCCAATTACTGGTTGCTGAACGTATCTATCCACATCAAGGCTCTTGGGAGAGAGTCGTGAAGATTCAAGACAACTCTTAGATGATTTGCTGTTTAAAAGTGCCATAATTATGAAATATGTGTGCAGAGTGAGTGTTTGAACTGTGTTTAATTGAAGTTATTATGCGATTTTAAAGGAATGATAAATAAATGTTAAATACAGTGAGTGAATAATGAAAATCTCATTTTCCCCATGTTAAACCGTAAATTTTCCACCATTTAAATATTGCTAAAGACTTGTTGGAGAGTGACATGCCCCTCCCCCTCACCCCTTTCCCAATAATCTTAGTGTGGTGATGCTGACCTATATCATAGCCCGTGGTCTAGAGTATGCATTTTGAGGCTGTTGATATGAAAGTGGGAAGTACAGATCTTCCAGTAAAATCTGGAATAGTTTAAGTGCAGTACTTGAGGGTAACACAGAAAAAGCTTGCTTGTGTAGGTGGTTGTAGTGTCGGCAAAAAGTTCTTGTGTGTGCAGTTGCCATGTAGAACATCAGGTGTAAAACGTTTCTCCAGACTCTTGAACTGTGTCGGAACAAAAGTGAGGCATTCATATGACTCAATAATATTGTTTTCTTTTCATTACACTGATACAGATGCCTGAGTTATGCTGATTTAACATATCAAAATCCTGTAGGCATGTGGAGTATTAACCACCACTGTCATATTGGAAGCAGAATCAAACATTTTTAGGTTACTTGTCTCTAAATGATATTTTCAAGAGAAAAAGGCAATGTCGGTTCTTATTAAAACAATACATTGAGTCACAGCTGTGTCTGACCAACCATAACTGGTGCTGAATATGCTTTCGTCATATTATATGCACACACAGTACATCGATCTCGTGAGGCACAAGGTTCTTATAACGAAGTACGAACGTCGGTCAGCAGATGGCACTAGGAAAAGAATGTTAACTGCGCTTTTTCGTTGCTACGTGTGACTTCTAGCTGCGATGTGTCACTGAAATCGCCGTTGGACTCTATAGCGAATCGCAGAGGAAGAGCTAGTATGAACTTTGACCAACAGATGGCACTGTTAACTGCGCTTTTTAGTTGCTACTTGCCACTTTTAGTCGCGACTTGTCACAGAAACTGGACTCGATAGTGTATCGCAGAGATACAACGTAGTATGAACTTTCGCTAACAAATGGCACTGTTAACTGCGCTTTTTAGTTGCTACTTGCGACTTCTAGCATCGACTTGTCACTGAAATAGCAGATAATTCCATATCATGACACCAGGTTTACGGAAATCAGTACGAAATCTGGGCAACAGATGGCACACATCGTTGAATGTGAAATGCTACTTGTGATTGATAATTGTGACTGAAATCGCAATTAGATCCTGTTAAGTTGTTATTGTGATATCTGTGACTTCTCAGTCACAATGATTTTTAACACATACGCAATTTCCTGCCCACTACTACCGCACTGGAAGACGAGCTGGTTGGTAACACTGCGCTGACGCGGACACTTAGAGTATTTGCTGCAATAAATAATTCTAAAAAGCGTTGTTATTAAGCTGTTTTTAAACGTTTACAGTTGTTATAAATATAATCTAAGGGTTGTTAAATTAGTGGAAGTGTTAGTGACGTCTAAAATAATATAAAACGGGGTTAGAAGCGTATTTTTATTCTCGCGCCTGTAGCACGAATCCTAGGCCTAATTTCACACGTGCGTATCGTAAGTAAACAGTGACTTAAACTTATATGTAATCACCAGTTTTTTTATTCAGTACTTTTTCAATTTATTTATATCTGCCTGAATAGTTTCTAGGATCCTTTTTTTAAGGTTTCAGTCAGTACTTAAATCAGCTGAAACGTCCGCTTAGAACAATTATACACGACTGTCCTTAAACTGACACACAATATTTTTAGCGCAACGCAATCGACTTTCAAAATTCCCTACAAAAGAATGGCCCCGACTAACATTGAACTATACGTTTCACAAATCACTTACCTCACAAAAATCTTGGTTACTCGAACTACTGCAATACAGCAGGCGCCAATACTGCCAGCTAAATAAAAGATTCAAACTACGGAAGGCACTAACTACTGATAGGCATAGTTAGCAAATGAAAGATTTTAATAGAGAACAAACAATGTATTTACCTTAATAATATTGAAAACTCATAATATACATATCAGTTCATGACATCCGGTTTTAAAAATTTCAAAACTCCGCCATCTCTCTCCCCACATCCACCACTGCTGGTGGCTCACCTCCATCTGCGCAACGCTACGCGCTGTTAACATCCAGCTGCCACTGCCCAACACTACAATGGCAGACAACAATGCAAACTAGCCACAGACTGCACACAGCACAGCCAGTGATTTTCATACAGAGCGCTACGTAACGTTGCCAATAAGAAAACCTAAACAGCCAACTTACATAGCCCCCATGCTCCCCACAAAAAATTTTACAAATTGTTTTGGGCACTGGCCAATACAGATTTGAAAAAATTTTCATAATTACAGTAAGAGAGATATCAAATGCACACACTTATTAATACAATGTTGGTCAAAAGCTAAAATTTTCTCACAGTCCATAAAGACAGTCCTGATCGTTCATCACAGTAAAATAGCAGTGTTTTTCTCAAAGTCTGAGCAGTAAAAGAAAATTCACACAGAAGTAGTGGATTTCCATGCTGTCTTGAAGAAGTAGTGTTGTCCTTCCAACAGAAAGACAGTGCTGACTCTTGACATGCAGACAGGTAATGGGCCACAACAGAGCAAACCCACAGTCGAAATTTTGAAGAGTATTGGTAGGTAGGTCATCACAGAGCAGACCCACTGTAGTCCTGGTAGAGATTACGGTATTGGTGGGCCACCAGAGGTGCAGTCCCACTGTAGTCCTTGTAGAAATAATGGTATTGGTGAGTTAGCAAAGGTGTAGACCCACTGTAGTCCTTGTAGAAATAATGGGATTGGTGGATCATCAAAGGTGTAGACCCACTGTAGTCCTTGTAGAGACGGCCAGCAGCCATCTGCTACGACTGTGCAGGTGCACAATCACCATCGAAGAGTCTTGCAGACAATATAGCAAGTCCATAACCACCACTTGTGCACTCACAAAGTTTTTGGAATTGTCCTTAGAACCAACAATGCTGTTATCCAGTCCCTTGCTGAATTATTAACACATGTGCAAACACTAACAGTCCCTACTTCTCACATATTGTCTGTGGTGTCACCGCTAGACACCACACTTGCTAGGTGGTAACTTAAATCGGCCGCGGTCCTGTAGTACATGTCGGACCCGCGTGTCGCCACTGTGTATTCGCAAACGTAGCGCCACCACAGGGCAGGTCACAAGACACGGACTTGACCTCGCCCCAGTTGTACGGACGACATAGCTTGCGACTAGACCTATCAAGTATTCCTCTCATTTGCCGAGAGACAGATTAAATAGCCTTCAGCTAGTCCATCGCTACTACCTAGCAAGGCGCCATGTGTATCATTGCTAATTGCTTACTACTATGCAAGAGATGTATTTCAACAAGAACAAGACTACATTAAAGTTAAGTATATTAAAATCTCTCTTCTTTTCTTTATAGTTTTCATCCAGTCTCCTGTTTCAGAATTTACGCCCGTCTGCGTTAGTTTCGCGTGCACCTAGCCACTCATTGTGTCGAGACCTTAGGGAATCGACACAACAATATTTTGGCGCCGAGGAGTGGTGCCGCGCCCACGTTGCTGTCTTTGTGTTATACTTGCTCTAATTTGCTTGTGTCATGGCTTCGCCGCATTCTCCAGATGTACTGTCCGAATTTTTTCGCTTGCAGAATCAGCAGACGCAGGCGTTATTGGAAGCCCTTGGACAGCTCGTCCAGGGTCAACGTGCGCTGCAAACCGATGCGGCGGCAGCCGCTTCATCGCTACCGCAGCCACACAACGCTGTCGCACCGCCATTTAGGCCCTTTGAGGCCCATAACGAAAGCTGGACTGAGTGGGCCGATCAGTTCCGGTTCCACCTCACTGCTTATGGAATTCAAGGTAAAGAGCGGCAGCCGTTTTTGCTTTCTTGTGTCGGTGTGTCTACCTACCGGGTGATAGTGAAATTGTTTCCCCGACGCGACGTAGCAACTCTGACCTACGAGGAAATTTTGTCGGCTTTAGATGCCTATTTCAAAGAAACAGTAAATGTAGTTGCAAAACGGTATACGTTTTTTCGTACAAAACGTACGGCCGGTCAGACTAATAGGGAGTGGGTAGCAACTTTGCAAGGCCTTACTAGAGACTGCGCGTTTGCCTGTGAATGTGGCCTTCCATATTCAGATACTATGGTGCGTGATGCAATTGCACAGAACGTTTCTGATGTTCGCATAAGGGAACAGATTTTGAAGCTAGTTAATCCCTCCCTGCAACAAGTGATAGACATATTGGACAGGCAAGACACACTTGACTTTGCTCAGGCATCATTTGAAACTTCGCCAGCCGTGTGTCACATTAATCGGCCCGCCCGGCCCGCTGCACGGGACGCTAAGCGGCCCTCGCGCCCGACTTCGCTGCGGCCGCCTAGCTTGCAACCACGTGCGCCGCGTCAGCAAGCAAATGCAGTGAAATCTTGCCCGCGGTGTGCAACTAGACATTCGCGTGAAAATTGCCCGTCACGCCAAGCTATTTGCTTTTACTGTCAAAAGAAAGGACATGTACAAAGTGTTTGCCAGAAAAAGCTTAGATCAGACAATCACACAAATTCCAGGCCCTTTGCTTCGCGCCGGAATCGAACCCAGGACACTCAGGCTCGTGGACCTTCGCCCATGGACATCCATGTAGTTCATTCCCACCCGTCCAGTGACACTTTAGCTAACAGTGACTGTGTTCGTCCCACCCAAAGTGTGTGTCGACGTCGAAGGAAATCCCGTAAAGTCGCAAGTGCTTCTGTACCTGTATCAGTTCAATTTGCACGTGACAGTCGCTCTTGTCGTCAGCAGGACAATAAACTTTTTGTGGACTTAGACTTTGCAGGAAAAGTGATACCATTCCAGCTCGATACCGGAGCTGCAGTTTCATTGCTTAATCACGACACGTACAAACAACTGGGCCAACCGCCATTGCGTGCCGCAAATGTTAAGTTAACTAGTTACTCAGGACAGCATATACCTGTGTTAGGACAGTGCAGCCTTCTTGCAACATACAAGGGACAGACAAAACTTGTGTCATTTTATGTTCTTCGTTCCTCTAGTGCAGTGAACTTGTTTGGTTTAGATTTGTTTCAATTGTTTAATTTGTCTATAGTGAATCAGGTCCTTTCAGTGAATCAGACTGTGCCTTCCGCCAGTGTTTCTCGTCTTTGTGAAGAATTTGCAGACATTTTTGCACCGGGCCTTGGTTGCGCTAAGAACTATGAAGCGCATTTGGAACTGAAAGACAACGCGCAACCGAAATTTTTCAGAGCGCGCAATGTTCCCCACGCATTGCGTGATGAGGTCGCAAGAACATTGGCCGAATTAGAATCTCAAGGTGTCATTGAACGAGTGCAGGCTTCTCTCTGGGCCTCACCCTTAGTAATTTTGCCAAAACCTTCCGGAAAACTGAGACTTTGCGTGGACTTCAAGGCAACTGTGAATCCACAACTTGTGACTGCCACTTTTCCTTTGCCCCGCCCGGAAGATCTTTTTGACAAACTGTGCCCGGGAAAATATTTTTCAAAATTGGACCTAGCAGATGCGTACTTGCAAATACCTGTGGACGAAGAATCCCAGCGCGTCTTAGTGGTTAACACGCATCTTGGCTTGTATCGCTTCAAAAGACTGCCATTCGGGTGTGCATCCGCCCCTGCTTTATTTCAGCAATATTTACAAACTATTTGTGCGTCGGTCCCTACGGCTGCGAACTATCTGGACGATATTGTGCTCTCAGGAAAGACAGAAGCCGAACATTTGCAGAATCTCCGGACATTATTTCAGGTCTTGCGTCAGAATGGTCTTCGCTTGAGGAAGGACAAATGTGTGTTTTTTGCTCGTGACTTACCGTACCTGGGCCATGTCCTTAACGCCCAAGGTATACATCCGAGTCCAGAGCACCTTCGTGCCATTCAGGACTTGCCGTCACCGCAGAACTTAAAACAGCTACAGAGTGTGCTGGGTAAGGTAAATTATTATCACCGATTTGTGCGCAATGCTTCTTCCATTTCAGCTCCGCTTCATCGCTTACGCCGTAAAGGTGTTCCGTTCGTCTGGACGACGGAATGCGAACGCGCCTTTCGCCAGTTGAAATCGGCGTTACTTTCAAATACTTGCCTTACGCCATTCGATCCCCGAAAACCCCTTTTGTTGATGGTAGATGCATCGGATTTCGGGATCGGTGCTGTGCTTGCGCACAAGGATGGCTCGCATGATCGCCCTATTGCCTTTGCGTCCAAATTGCTCTCATCTGCGCAAAGACATTATTCACAAATAGAGAAAGAAGCTTTAGCTCTAGTGTTTGGTGTTACCAAGTTCCATGACTTCTTGTATGGTCGTCACTTTACAATCATCACGGACCACAAACCTTTGACATCGCTTTTTCATCCGAACAAACCTGTACCTCCACGTACAGCGCAGAAATTCATTCGCTGGTCTCTTTTTCTCTCGCAGTACCGCTACGATATCTTGTATCGGTCCACTGCTAAGCACGGAAACGCTGATGCGTTGTCCCGTTTGCCTGTTGCTGAGGATAAAGCATTCGATTCTTCCGAACTTGCTTGCATGTTCATTGATTCGGAAGCCGATGACGTGGTCGCATCGTTTCCGATTGATTTTCGTCGTGTAGCTACAGCCACAGCTGCTGACCCTGTCCTTGCTCCCGTTTTGCGTTTTGTTGCTACGCAATGGCCCTTGTCAAAGTCACGGATCGCGGATCCTTTGGTTCGCCGTTTTTTTGCTCACAAGGAGAGACTTTTTGTACGACGTGGTGTTTTGTTGTTGCGTTCCGATAATGATCAATCCCGAGTCGTGGTCCCACGTTCGTTACAGTCCTCTGTCTTAAAGCTTCTTCACCAAGGCCATTGGGGTATAGTGCGAACGAAACAACTTGCTCGGCAGCACTGTACTTGGTTCGGAATCGATGCTGCGATTACGACTATGTGCTCCTCTTGCGTGGCGTGTGCCGAACAACAATCCGCACCGCCGCGGAAATTCTTTGCATGGCCGAAAGCCACTTCCCCTTGGCAACGCTTGCACATCGATTTTGCTGGTCCATTCTGGAATGCTCGATGGTTGGTTGTGATCGATGCTTTCAGTAATTTTCCTTTTGTTGTCCGGATGTCTTCCACGACGTCTTCTGCCACCATCCAAGCCTTGTCTGCTATCTTTTGCATTGAAGGTCTTCCGCAGACTATTGTTTCCGACAATGGCCCACAATTCATGTCCGCAGAATTTCAGTCGTTCTGCGAGGCCAATGGTATTCAACATCTGACATCCGCGCCGTTTTCGCCTCAGTCAAACGGTGCCGCTGAACGATTGGTCCGGACTTTCAAGTCGCAGATGTTGAAGTTGAAAGAGTCGCATTCTCGGGAGGACGCTTTGTTGCTCTTTTTGTCCTCATATCGCTCTCAGCCTCGCGATGGTCGATCGCCGGCTGAATTGCTCCATGGTCGTCCTCATCGAACTCTGATGTCTTTGCTGCATCCGCCACATCAGGTTCCTGTGCAGCGGCAGACTCCTGCTTTTGCTCCTGGCGACGTTGTCTATTATCGCAACTATCGCGGTTCACGGCGTTGGCTCGCAGGGCGCATTCTTCGCTGCCTCGGCCGCGCGATGTATTTGGTTTTGGGGGCCTCTGGTGAGGTGCGTCGGCATCTCAATCAGCTGCGCCTCTGTCGTCGCCTGGGTTCTGCCGCTCCCCGTCTGCTTTCAGCGACGGAGCCGTCCGGTCAGCGCCCTGGGGACCCATCTACTGGCTCGCCTCATCCCCAGGTGTTACCGACGATGCCTTCCATTTTGCCTCATGGCGTCGCGCCGCCGCAGCCGCCGCCGGCGCCGCCAGCAGCGGACGCTTCGCTGCAGCCGCCTCGCGCCTCCCTGGGTCACGCGCCGCCGCTTGCTTCCCGTGACCAGCCGTCCTCCGCCATGGACCTCTTGCCCGCTCCGGACCAGATGTCGTCTTCGCCCGTCGGGTGCTCCGACCACATGGAGGTCGACCCCGCGGCTCCTCTTATATCATTCCGTGCGCAAACACCTCATGTTGACGTGCACCCTGGACTAGGTTTGCAGGCGTTTCCTAGCTCCCCTCGGACCGAATGGCCGGGTGCGGGTGGCACAGCCTCGCCTGTTGTTAGGCTCCCCACCTCATCGCATACGTCAACATGGGGTCCTCCCCACGGCGGGCGGAAGCCTTATCTCACGACCGTTCGCCGATTTGCGGGGGAGGAATGTGGTGTCACCGCTAGACACCACACTTGCTAGGTGGTAACTTAAATCGGCCGCGGTCCTGTAGTACATGTCGGACCCGCGTGTCGCCACTGTGTATTCGCAAACGTAGCGCCACCACAGGGCAGGTCACAAGACACGGACTTGACCTCGCCCCAGTTGTACGGACGACATAGCTTGCGACTAGACCTATCAAGTATTCCTCTCATTTGCCGAGAGACAGATTAAATAGCCTTCAGCTAGTCCATCGCTACTACCTAGCAAGGCGCCATGTGTATCATTGCTAATTGCTTACTACTATGCAAGAGATGTATTTCAACAAGAACAAGACTACATTAAAGTTAAGTATATTAAAATCTCTCTTCTTTTCTTTATAGTTTTCATCCAGTCTCCTGTTTCAGAATTTACGCCCGTCTGCGTTAGTTTCGCGTGCACCTAGCCACTCATTGTGTCGAGACCTTAGGGAATCGACACAACATTGTCCATATACTATGACCAGAAAAAACGTGTGCAGTGAAATGTAACTTACAAGTTACTTAATTAGATGAACTAGTGTCAATTACAATTTTATAACATAAGAATACAATTACAAAGGTACAAAATAAATCATTAAAGAACATAACAATACAGATAACATTTGTAGTACAGGCTTTACAAAAGAATCGAAATAACATATACATCAGTGTTACAGGAATTATGACATGAGTACATACATAAAAGATCAGAATAACTTTGGAAACATCACCTTCACACATGAGCATTGAAACAAAACAGAATAAATAATGTCTAAACATCTTTACAAAGTAAATAACATATTGTCAGAAAAATTCTACAATGTAACTCTCATCAGATAAACACATAAAGACAGAAAAAAGATAAATACACAAGTGTACATAAACACATAGCGGAATAATACGAAAGGAAAGACAGGGTTCGTTTTCAGGGTAACATTTGGTACTGCAGTCCAACCCAAAACTTCATTCCATAGACCTTTCGTCTTATTTCAACATTTGTTTCCACCAAAAAAATCCTATCCAAGCATGCTTTCTGTATTTATATGTTCTCATATTTCTTACCTCATTATTTATTTTCCATTATCTTACCTCATCATTTATTTCCAAGACAATCCTACCTAAACCTTTTGTCTCTAAACCCTACTTTTTTGTTCATATCCTCTTTTAAATACTTTTTTGGCCAACCATTTTTCTTATAGCTTCTCAATGCATTTCTTTCCATTCATCACAACTAGTTTCTTATATAGTCTACCCTCTCTTAAGCTAACTTAAATCTACTGAGCTCAGATGCATAAACTAAGGGACGAGGCAATGCAGCAGCATAAAACAATTAACACAAACAGCAATGATAAAAAATAGAAAAGGCAAAGCAAGCAGCATAAATTAGCAAAGCAAATGCAATATTACAACTAATATAAGGCAATGCACAGCAAACAAGAAAAATAAATTCGTAGTAAAACTGGCTTAACAGAGTAATACAAAGTGAAATTTAGTAGCACTATGCCTGGAAAACAGCAGCAGCAAATGCTATAACTAATACCTAAGCATGGCAAAGATCAAGCAGAAAAAATATGACACTAAAGACAACAAAGCAGATAAGGGAAATGTCTATTCACATCTTAATATCTATATCATTAAAGTGGTGCACCTAAAAAACTTATTCTATGAAATAAATTACCAAATACTTTAAAAGAAAATTATGTATGCAGTTCCTGTAAAGGGAAATGTCTTTTTATGCTCCCTAATTTTTTTTTTGGAAGTATCACAAAATTATTATTAACTGGATCTGTAGACAGAAATTATCTATATTAGTACATCTATAAAATTTTATTTTAACCAATGCTGCAGTGCAGCTAGAAAGTAGATATTAAACAAAATAGGCAAAGCAAGACGTGAAACGTCATTCACTAACCATATGGCATTTCATAATGCAGTAAACAATCTTTCAACTAGCAAGACAATAGACAAGAAATGTTTCTCATCATTTCATTAGGCAGTTTAGTAAATATCATAAATTAAGAGCTCCAAAGTATAATCATATGTTTTCAAGTTTGAGTGTGTCGTATTTGCGATGCTTTCTACAAAGGAATGTCAATAGTGAGGATAATGGCCTCTGTTTTTTTCTTCTCCACCTAATGGCTTTCGACGAATATCTCTCAGCTGGGCGCCCAAAACGCTTTATGTCAAGATCACTTACCTTTCTTACTGAAATATTTACGACAGCAGTTTCCGCTACAGTGGCAGTCTCATATAAAAAAATTCACAGGTCAAGAATTTGCATTACAAATCTGTAGAAACAAAATCCTATTGATATAACAGTGTCCAAAAATTTTTCGTTGGCATTGTAATACATTCATGCATTTACATACATTTCATAACTCTTTAAGTGTGATTCTTGGTTTCCAACAACCTTTTTCACAAACCAGAGTCCCTAACCACTACTCATTATTCCTTACCTTATTCGGCGACACTTCTTCAATATTTCATCATAACAGATACGTAGCATACTCAAATAACTCAAATAGCACCAGCTTATTGATCATAAACATACCACAACAGCATAATACACATAGCCATCGTAGTAGTAACATCATAACGCCTCAGTCAACTCTCAGAATCGTCGTAGCTTCCCCCAATAATTTCAAAACCTAAAAAAAATTCTCTGCTCATGTCAAAAGCGTCATCTTCCTCAAACGTACTTTAAAAATCATGATCCCATACCAAATACATCATTCAAAGCTCTCATAGTATCACAATGGTTCCGAAAAAATATGAAGAGTTCACAAAGTACAGACAAAATATTATTTCATAAGTATGAAATTATCCAACTGTGTAATTGCGTAAACATGTGTCACTGATGTAGTAAAAAAAATGTTTATCTCTCAGTTAAATGATCAGATAGCTGTGTAATTCGTGTGTTAGAGAAATATGGTACCCATGTGTAAAGTTGTATAAGCAAATACCATATTAGCTAGGGCTCCTTGTGCTTGCCAAACACATGGTACACAAAGTAAACGTGTACCCCCCTGAGGATTAATGTAATTATACCCTCAGGTGTTACAGATTACAGCAATGGAATGAAATATATCACGGAAAACCCTTGTATCATTGTATTTCAAATATCTTAAAAAAATAAATGATTTAAGTGCGAAATTAATCACTCAAATACGTGTACTGTAGCGCTAAACTGTGCGTCATGTTGTAAGATAATCTCTGTGGAAGTCTCATAGTTATCGTCCTCCGAAAGCTAAGCTCTGCAGAAGTCAATGTACTTACCTCATGATAAACTTTAAAGTGAAATGCTTTGCGTAGAGATATCGTAGTTATTATGCTTATTGGCGTGATGAAGAAAGTACTGTACAGTAACGTATTGTTGTGCCACGAAAAAGGCTGTCTCATTGTTGCTATGCCACAAAAGTTACTACTAAAACATGTTTTACTTTCCAGAAGAATTCAGAAAACTGTGCAGAGATAAAACAGATACACCGCAAAAGCAACATTGTAAATTGTCACTCACTAGTAGCGTCGTGATAAAATCGTGTAGCTGTCACATAAACTAACCACTGTGTCATCTGGTATTTCACAGAAAGTACTATAAATCCAGAATGTATTTTCAAGTAAACCAAAATGTTGCATTAAAATCTCATTAGCAGTACTGGTAAATGTTCTAAGTATGTGAGCCTTATAGTCGTTACGTAATCGTGCAACTAACAAGCAAGAATGTACAAATAACAACATTGTGTCGTCTGTTCACTATAACAATGCATTCGTAATTTCTGTTTAAAAATGTTCCCTAGGTTCTAGACTGGATATTTAACTTCAAACAATGTTGCATGTTAACAGTTTCTTAAGTCTGACAAAGCATACTAGAAATGTGAAGTGAAAAGTTTTATGGCAAAGACAAAGTTAAAAGGCAGATTATCTTTCAATAAACGGTTTTACATGTGAAATGTGGTGTAAACCTTTACTCTTCCTAGTAAGCAGAGTTTCAACTTCAACGCAATTATCATGTGGTATACGTCGGATTCTGTAGGGTCCATTGTAAACTAGAAAGAATTTGTGACTCAAGTGTTTCTTCTTATGTGACAATGAATGAGCTTTAATGAGAACTTTCTGACAAATACATAATTTCTTTTCATTTGCTTTACCGTGTAGTTTTCTCCTTTTGTCTGCTGCAGATTTTATATTTATAATAGCCAAATCAATTAGGTCTTTGTGTCGAAGTTTACGTGTATTCGGGAAAGGTACAAGCTCTCAGATTCTGTTCGGTGGTTCTGCATTCTTTAGTACAAGAGTAGGTGGTAAAGCAGTGGAGTCGTGAGGCATTTCATTCAGCACGTTTTGAAATAAGTGTAAATATCTGTCCCAATGCTGATGCTTTCTGTGACAATAAAGTCTGCAAAGCTTATTGATTTCTTTCATAATCCGTTTAGATGGGTTACAATGTGGTGAGTACAATGAAATAAAAACAGGTTTGATTTTATGATTCCGAAGTATGCGTGACCAAACAGCAGATCTGAATTGCGGTCCTTTATCTGAAATGACTTTACTAACGTGTCCAACTTCACGTAAGAAATTTTTAACAAAGGCGTTGGATACAGACCGTCCAGTGGCTTTACGTAACAGTGTGAAAGAAACAAATTTTGAAGTAAGTTCAACAGCGACTAGAACGAATGAAAATCCATTAGATGTTCTGACAAGCGGTCCCAAGAGATCAACAGCAGCAAATTCTTTTAATTTAGAAGGAATGATAGGAAACAGCGGAGCACGATGGAAGGTAGTAGATGGTTTCGGCTTTTGACAAAGTTTACAAATAGACAAGACTCTTCGAATTCTCTTTTCCATATTGTTAAAATAACAAGTCGTTCGAAGAATATGATAACATTTTCGTGGGCCAAAATGTGCATAGCTGAAATGAATGTACCAAATGAGCTTATTAACAAAATCGTCAGGAATGCAATGTACCCATAGCTTATCATCAACAGTGCAGCGTTTGAAGAGTATGTTGTTTCTAACCAGATAATAATGCCGAATCTGTGTGTGTGTCTTTCCATGCCATTTGCTCTTGATGTCTATCCAAATCGGATCTTTATCTTGTTCATGAGCAATGTCCTTTCAAGATGTGGTGATGAAGTTTTCAAAGGCGACTTTCTGAATGTAAAGAATACTGAAATTTTTTTCGAGGTTGCCTTCTGTGTTACTTTTCTCAAGCCCAGCCGGTGCGCGTGACAGTGCGTCCGCAACAATGTTCTCCTTGCCGGGAATGTAGATTATTGTGAAGTGGAATTCTTGCAGAAACAATGCCCAACGTTTTAACCTTTCATGATTTAGTTTTGAAGACATAAGAAATTGTAATGCACGATGATCACTGTATACTTTTACGTGCTTACCAGAAAGAAAGAAACGGAACTTGTTAAATGTCCAAACGATACCTAAAGCTTCTAATTCAGTAACGGAATAATTTTTTTCAGATTTTGTTAGCACTCGGCTAGCAAAAGCAATGGTTTTCTGAACGGTAGTGTCATTTTCTATGGCTTCTTGAAATAAGTGGGCACCAAGACCGACTTTAGAAGAATCCGGGCTAAGGCAGAAATCTTGTGACAGATCTGGATGAGCTAGTATTGGCGCGTTAAGTAGCGATTCTTTCAAAGAATTGAATTCCAACTGTGCTTGTTCATCCCAGTTCCAAATAGTATTTTTTCCAGTGAGAGAACAAAGTTTTGGTGTAACTAGAATTTGCATATTCAGAAAACGACGGTAAAAATTTACAAGACATAGAAAACTGCGGACTTTTTTTTTGTGGATGGAACTGGAATGGCTCTTACTGCATCTAACTTTTCAGGATCCGGCTGAATACCTTCACAAGAAATAATATGTCCCAAAAACCTCACCTTTGACCTACCGAATTCAGACTTCTCCAAGTTAACTGTAATTCCAGATTCTGCAAAAATACGTAACAAACTGTTGAGGATGCGATTATGTTGTTCCCATGAAGCTTCTGCTATTAGAATATCGTCTACATATAAGGTGATGTGACGTTTTAAGAACTCAGGTAATATGGAATTTAGCCCGCGAATGAATGCTGCCGAAAAAATGTTCGAACCAAAAGGAAGTTTCCGAAACTGATAACAAACGCCGAAACAAAGGAAAGCTGTGTATTTTCTACATTCTGGATGAAGTTCGATCTGATAAATGCTGGATCTGGGATCAATGGAAGACAACACTTTTACACCATTAAAATTTTGAAGAAGTTCTTCCAACGTTTGCGGCCTGTCTGTTTCAGGAATAATGATAGTATTGATTTGTCTCGAATCTAAGACAAGCCTGATCGATCTGTTTTTCTTCTAAACAACATGTAACGGAT
The DNA here is from genome assembly GCF_023898315.1 of Schistocerca nitens. NCBI lineage: Eukaryota > Metazoa > Arthropoda > Insecta > Orthoptera > Acrididae > Schistocerca > Schistocerca nitens. Next base: position 109,248,151 of record NC_064624.1, read on the forward strand.
TGTTGTATGAGCTTACTGCAGGCTCAATAATGCCATCGTCAAGCATAGATTGTATTTCTGTTCTAACATGGTCCCTATAATGTGCTGGAATTACGTATGGTCTAACACAAAATTTACTATGCTCACGAACACGAAATTGGCATTGAAATCCCTTGATTGTTCCTGTTTTATGAGTAAAAACTGTGGAATGTTCTTGTAAAATCTCAAAAAGGTCCTGCCTATCAGTGTCATTACAATTCTCAATTGTTTGAATTTTATTCTGAATTAACTCATTAATTTCAAATATGCCGTCGATATCATCCCTGTCAGTACTTGCAGAGTGATGGTTAGTGTCTAGTTCTGTAGAAAATTCCGGACTGTTGTCCAACAGAAGGTAAAGCTGATTAATTTCTTCGTCATGGTTTGAGAGCCAATCTTCAAATTTCAAAGCTATTGACTTACCTTCCTTCTCTAAACTTATTTCAGCATCGTGAAAGTTTAAGATTGCTTTGTGTTCATTCAAAAAGTCTACTCCCAATATAATTTCCGTCGACAATAATGGAACAATAAGAAAGTTCATAGAGAAGCTGTGGCTTTGGCAAAAGAATTCTAAATTGGTTTGTTGGCGTACATCTACACTTTTTCCAAAGATTGCACCTTGTAATTTAATCTTACGTAGCGGAAGTGTGGGGCAATCGTTCGATTTGTTGCATTTGCTAAAAGCTGTTTCACTAATTACTGAAATGGGACTGCCAGAGTCAAGCACTGCCGTAAATTTTACGTCATTTACTGTAATGTGACTCACAGGATATGCAATGTTGTTATGTTTTACGTCGTGTTCCTGGAGTAAGATGTCCCTAATGTCTTCCATTTTTACGTAATTACTAGCTACGGCAGCTGCGTCGTCAGTTTCATAAGTACGTTTTGTGGCTGCCAGCGGTGTGAGTCACTGCCTATTGTCTCTTTGTTGGCGCGCGTCGTTATTGGGATTTGGAGACCTAACTTCTACAAATTCACCGTGACGAGAGGGCCCTGCCCTGTTTAAATCCCGCCAGTTCTGATGCAATTCAGGTCTGTCGTTACGATCACATCGTCTGTCGTCATGTCAGTAGTTCCCGTAGTTTCTTTCTTGTCGGTTAAGTGGAGGAGAATTTCTCCCTGAATCGTAACTGCGCGCTGGACCGTTGCGTCTAAAGTTATTCTGTCTCCCGTAATAATAATTATTTTGCTTCCCATATTGTCTGTTTCTCTGATTGTCTCTGTAATAGTCATTACCGCGGAGAGGTGATCTTTCACTGTAATTATTACTACTCTGCCAACGGTTGTCATACGGGTGGTGTCTGTTTTGGTCACGATTTACGTTATAAGAATAGCCTTGTCGTGTATTATTTCTGTCATCGCGGAATTGTGACGGATGTGACCTGTAATTGTTGTGCTCCTGTTTTCGCGTTCCGCGATTGTCAGTGTCAATTTCCAGTTCTTGTAACAGTCCCTGAAAAGCTTCAATGTCGTCTTTGCAACGTCCTGCTAAAATAATATGTCGTAAATGTTCAGGTAATTTGATTAAGCAAATGCGGATGCGTTCTGAGGGGCTGTATGGGTTTGAAAGATACTGATTCTTATGCAACATGTCTTCAAAATATTTCATAAGAGTGGAAAATTCAGATTGTTCGAAACGTTTCATCATTATGATGCTATGTTTTACTCGGTCTTGTGTAGCTTGAGACCAATACGCTGAGAGGAAGGCATGATAAAATTCTCCTTCACTGTGACAATCGTGAATGACCGATCGCATTCTTACAGCTGGTTCATTCTCCAAGTAGCCACACATAAATTCTAACCTGTGCTCCAATGACCAGTTGGGAGGAAAACAATGAGAGAATTGATGGAGCCTTGCTTGTGGATGAATGTCGTTGGCAGAATTCTTAAACGTTTTGAATTTACGTGTAGTAATGAACAGCTTATAGTCAAAATCATCGTGTCGGCGAGTAGCATATCGGTCATTGTTACGTCGTGTCGGCGGTTCCATCTCAAAATTCGGTGCACCTTGCCAATTTCTTTCATAGTTTCCGAAATGCCCTGTGCTATTATTTTGTGGCTTTTCCGTATTTCTATGTCCCTCTTCCCGTATTGGGGCGCGAGTGTCCTCTGAAATACGTAATTCTTGTATTACCTGTGTCAGCTGATCTTGTACTTCCCGGATTTCTCTTTTGTACTGTGTATTGATTTGATTTTGATTTTGTTTGAATTTTCTAATTTGTTCATACTCTTCTGTGTCAGTGAAGGGTATGGGTCTTGTGTCATTCAGATCATCATCTACCTTTGTAGATAAGTTAGTGACCTGATCCGAAAGTTCGGCTACTTTCTCCGATAGTGAACACATTTCCTCAGTGTGTTTTTCTGAACCAAGTTTCAGAGTGTCCATTTGTGTTGAAATCGAATCCATTGTGTCCTTTAAGTTTTCCTGAGTTTTTGCAAGTTGCGTAACTGAATCGGTAGATACAACTGAGTCAATTTTAGCTCACAAAGTCTCATGATTTTCATGAACAATGGTTTGCAGTTCTTTTATGGCTGCTTCGTGATTCTGTAATGCATTTTCATGGCGCGAAAAAATAGGTTGAAAATGCTCGCAAATTTGTGTTTTTACGTCATTACAGACTTTTTGACATTTCGATTCAATGTTATGTAACTCAGTAGTTAAATCTTCACGTGTATGTTCAAGTGTGGTGTCTAACTTTTGAAGATTTTGTTCCATTGTGTCTAATTTTTGTAGCCTTTGTCCCATTTGTTGCATTAACTGTAATAACAATGCACTGGTGTCTGAAACATGTTCCTCAGTGCTTTTCGGCAGTGAAGTTTCACTGGCAACATTCACATTTTGTCAAGCAGAAAATGTTTCATGACTCATTTGAGAAAACGGTGAGAACCCAAAACCTGAGTCTACAGTATTTGCAATATTGTGTTCTGTCATTCCTGATTCCTGAGGCGAGCTGTTGCCGACCGATCGATCGATAATGCTTCCCTGTTCACTACCTGTTTCACTGTTTACACCATTATTTGACGCCCGCTCCATTTCCCTATGCACAGTTACCAAATTACTACTTTGAATGTCTGTTAATTCATTACACAGCGGTGCTGGTAAGCTACACTCGTCTACACTATTATTTCTCAGTTTACTTTGGAGCCTAGTGTTACGTTTTTCACACGCCATTATTGTCACAATATTTCACACGATAATACAGAAAAGCACAATTTGAAGAGCAAAAATAAGAGAACACATTAACATAGCACTGAAAATAATATCTCGTTAATTGCAAGCGCAGCAGCGAAATACTTGGTGCAAATCTACATGCATGCCACAACTGTTTTACTGTACAACAATGAAAGGCTGCAACTATAAAGGAGATTCTCTCTACAATTACGTGCTAGCAATAAACAATAGCTACACTAATTACACAAACTACAAGGAAAAAACCAGAAGATTCCAGTGAGGTATCCTGGCAGGGTCGCCATATGAAACGTCCCCTTTGAACAATTTATACATGACTGTGCTTAACCTGACACACAATATTTTTTTAGCGCAACACAATCTGACTTTCAAAAATCCCTACAAAAGAATGGCCCTGACTAACATTAACCTATACCTTTCACAAATCATTTACCACACCAAAAATCTTCGTTACTCGAACTACTGCAAAACAGCGAGCGCCACTACTGCCAGCTAAATAAAAGATTCAAACTACGGAAGGCACTAACTACTGAAAAGCATAGTTAGGAAATGAAAGATTTTAGTAGACAACAAACAATGTATTTACCTTAATAGTCATAATTGACATCCAGTCTTACAAATTTCAAAACTCCGCCATCTCTCTCCCCACATCCACCATTGCTGGCGGCTCACCTCCAACTGCGCAACGCTACGCGCTGTTCACATCCAGCTGCCGCTGCCCAACACTACAATGGCAGACAACAATGCAAACTAGCCACAGACTGCACACAGCACAGCCAGTGATTTTCGTACAGAGCGCTACGTAACGTTGCCAATAAGAAAACAGAAACAGCCTACTTACACGTTGCCGACTCTACCTTTACAGAAAACAAGAGTAAGGGGTGCCGTAGGGAACAAAAGTGTAGAAACGAAAGAGCAGGCGTGTATCGACTTTACTTGTCAGTCGTTCGAACTTACGGCGCGTTCCTGATTGTGCCATTACTTGCGGTTGAGGCAGTGCTGGGACTTGACTTTTTGAAACATTATAAGGCCGTGCTCGACTTTGAGAGGATGTGCGTCCATCTTAGCGGTCATAAAACAAAAATGGCAGTTGGTTTCGATGAAGGTCGCGTAGCAGAAGGAGATGGGTGTGCGTCCCTCGGTATGTGTGTGATCGGCGAGGATGGTGGCGCCGAGGTGTGCCTGTGAGCAGACTGACGCGAAAACGGTCGGGGAGATAATCCACGAGAAAACGCGTCATTTAGGATCGACTGAATTGCGGGAACTGCTACGCGAGATTCTCACAATGTACCAAACCGTGTTTGCAGATTCACCTGGCCCTATCGAAAATTTCGAGTATGAATTTAAAGTGAAGCCCCATACGCCGTTTGTAGTGAAAACATATCCGGTACCTACTGTTCACTGAGCGGCTGTGGAACAGGAAATCAGGACTATGCTGCAGCAGGCCATAATAGAGCCGGCAATAAGTTCTTACAATAGTCCTATACACATTGTGGCGAAGCAGAACGGGTCGATCCGTCTAGTTCTGGATTCTAGGCAGATTAATAATATTATTGAGACGGAAACCGGTCGGCCAGACATGCTCGACACCCTGCTCCAGAAATTTCATGGGGTACGTGTAGTTACGTCAATGTATTTGCGAGAAAGCTACTGGCAAGTAAAATTGGCGAAAGGATGTAGGAAATACACGGCATTTCTCTGCTTTGGAAGATCTTGCCAGTTCCGACGGCTTCCGTTCGGGTTGAGTGTCTCTTCTGCCGCTTTTAGACGCGCATTGGACACGTTTTTACCGGAGGCGCTCCGTAAAAGAATTACTTGCTACATCGATGATGTGTTAATCGCGGAAGAGTCGTGGGAAGAACATCACAGAGTGCTCGCGTCATTACTGGAAGCTCTGAGAAATAGAAATGTCAGTGTCAACATGGCCAAGTCTGAATTCGGAAGAAAGGAAATTCACTTCCTGGGCCATAAAGTTTCATCAGAAGGCGACCGTCCTGCCCCCGAGAAATTGCGAGCAATTAGGGAATATGCGACGCCACGGACAAAGTGCAGGTTACGCGCCTTCCTTGGGTTAGTCAATTTCTACAAACGTTTTATTAAGGTAGAAAGTGTTACTACCCCAAGAGTGTGCCAACTAACCGGCAAAAGAGCAACCTGGAATTGGGACAGTAAAGCACAAGAGGAGTTCGATGCCCTGAAAGGGGCATTGTTAAATGCGCCTATTCTGATTCACCCCGACTTGGGGAAGAAATTTTGTATGTCGTCCGATAGCTCGCGTGATGGCATAGCCGTTACCATTTCCCAAGATGCAAACAGGGACGGAAATATTATCCCGCAAACGGTGGCTTTCGCAAGTCGCGTTTTAAACCAAGCCGAGAGAAACTACACGGTGACCGAACTAGAGGCATTAGCCATTGTATGGGGGTTCACTAAGTTTCGGTACTACCTGTTTGGGCGAACTACTAAGGTGTATTCGGACCACAAGGCTTTGTAGTTTCTCATGACGGCGAAGCTTAAGCACAACCGCCTACTGCGCTGGGCCCTGTATCTTCAAGAATTTTCATTCAAAATTTTCCATATTCCTGGCCCGCAAAACGTGGTAGCTAATGCCTTATCGCGAGGTCTGATTGGACTGACGCAAGGGAAAGATGACGAATTCAAGGAGAATTGGTTCGATGTAATGTACATGAGCCCAGTGACATTGGAAAACTATTTAAGAGCGGCGCTGAGTAGCATGACAAGAGAGCAAGACAGAGATGAGGTGTGGGGCAACATTAAGACTCAGCTACAGGACGGTAGCGCTGGAGAGTGGCGTCGGTTTTACACGCTAAGGAAGGGCGTGTTGTTTTTCAGAAGGGAAATCAACAGTGATAAATGGCTGGTCTGTGTGCTGGGAGAAATAATCAATAAATTAATATGGCATACACATCTCAGTTACGGCCACTTCGGGGCGCGGAAGTGCTTTATGCAGCTTCAGCATGGAGCGTAGAATCAAACGGGTATTGAGAACGTGTAAAGTCCGCCAGAGAGAGAAGCTCTCGACCCAGTGTTGCCGAGCACCCTTACACGCTATAATAGCGAGTCGGCTAAAGTAGTTAGGAGCGGTGGACCTGTTTGGGCCGGTCCCGCAGTCTAATCAGGGTTATAGATATGTTCTGGTTGCGGTGAAATTAGTCTCCAAGTTTGTGACATTTACCCCATTGCGCTCTGCGACCGGAAAAACAGTCGTGTCTGCTCTTAAGAGGCATTTCCTAAGAGAGGTAGGAAGAGTGGAGAAACTAATTTCGGATAATGGTCCACAATTCCGGTCGAGATGTTGGCTAAACACTCTGAGGCAGAAAGGGATAAAGCCGGTGTTCATTTCCCGCTGTTTTTCAGCCGGAAATCCCGCAGAAAGGGTGACAAAGGAAGTAGTAAAACTGTGCAGAGCCTACTGCCACAATAAGCACCGTCAGTGGGACCAATATCTGGCAGACTTCCAGGGAATCCTGAGCGAAATTCCACATGGGACGACGAAGCTCAGTCCTACACTGGTCCTGAAGAATCAGTCACCTCCCAACAGAATTAGGGAACTGGTTGATTGGCCACCAGAAAGGCGACAACGACACAGATTAGTAGTAGAGTTAGCAACTGCAAATATCAGGAAGGAGGCATTAAGTAGAAAAAGGCGACAAAAGGGACGCGTTAGACAATTAGTACTGGAAATTGGCGATAAGGTTCTCGTGAGGACTCATAGATTGTCCAAAAGACACCGGCATGTTAGCAGTAAGTTTTTCAACGTGTATTCAGGACCCTTTAGGGTGAGACGTGTCGCACAGCAGAACGCCATTGAAATCGAAACTGTCAGGTCTCGTAAGCCAAGAGGCTTGCACCACTTAGCCAACATAAAAAAATGGGTAGAGTAAGAACAAGGGACTGGAGGGTCATCCTGTACAGGCAACCATTGAGTTTAGTATAATCATAGTACTCCACAACATTACCCTTCTTGCTGTGCTTGCCTGGTCATAATCTAGAAGCTAAGGGGATAAAACGAGTGTCGAAGTAAGATATTCGTACGCTATGGTGGTGACTTGCTCTGGAGAAGCGAGGATCACTCGGAAGGGAAACGAGAAGTAGTTACGCTGGGAAAGATAAACCTTTGCAAAGTACACTCCTGGAAATGGAAAAAAGAACACATTGACACCGGTGTGTCAGACCCACCATACTTGCTCCGGACACTGCGAGAGGGCTGTACAAGCAATGATCACACGCACGGCACAGCGGACACACCAGGAACCGCGGTGTTGGCCGTCGAATGGCGCTAGCTGCGCAGCATTTGTGCACCGCCGCCGTCAGTGTCAGCCAGTTTGCCGTGGCATACGGAGCTCCATCGCAGTCTTTAACACTGGTAGCATGCCGCGACAGCGTGGACGTGAACCGTATGTGCAGTTGACGGACTTTGAGCGAGGGCGTATAGTGGGCATGCGGGAGGCCGGGTGGACGTACCGCCGAATTGCTCAACACGTGGGGCGTGAGGTCTCCACAGTACATCGATGTTGTCGCCAGTGGTCGGCGGAAGGTGCACGTGCCCGTCGACCTGGGACCGGACCGCAGCGACGCACGGATGCACGCCAAGACCGTAGGATCCTACGCAGTGCCGTAGGGGACCGCACCGCCACTTCCCAGTAAATTAGGGACACTGTTGCTCCTGGGGTATCGGCGAGGACCATTCGCAACCGTCTCCATGAAGCTGGGGGCTACGGTCCCGCACACCGTTAGGCCGTCTTCCGCTCACGCCCCAACATCGTGCAGCCCGTCTCCAGTGGTGTCGCGACAGGCGTGAATGGAGGGACGAATGGAGACGTGTCGTCTTCAGCGATGAGAGTCGCTTCTGCCTTGGTGCCAATGATGGTTGTATGCGTGTTTGGCGCCGTGTAGGTGAGCGCCACAATCAGGACTGCATACGACCGAGGCACACAGGGCCAACACCCGGCATCATGGTGTGGGGAGCGATCTCCTACACTGGCCGTACACCACTGGTGATCGTCGAGGGGACACTGAATAGTGCACGGTACATCCAAACCGTCATCGAACCCATCGTTCTACCATTCCTAGACCGGCAAGGGAACTTGCTGTTCCAACAGGACAATGCACGTCCGCATGTATCCCGTGCCACCCAACGTGCTCTAGAAGGTGTAAGTCAACTACCCTGGCCAGCAAGATCTCCGGATCTGTCCCCCATTGAGCATGTTTGGGACTGGATGAAGCGTCGTCTCACGCGGTCTGCACGTTCAGCACGAACGCTGGTCCAACTGAGGCGCCAGGTGGAAATGGCATGGCAAGCCGTTCCACAGGACTACATCCAGCATCTCTACGATCGTCTCCATGGGAGAATAGCAGCCTGCATTGCTGCGAAAGGTGGATATACACTGTACTAGTGCCGACATTGTGCATGCTCTGTTGCCTGTGTCTATGTGCCTGTGGTTCTGTCAGTGTGATCATGTGATGTATCTGACCCCAGGAATGTGTCAATAAAGTTTCCCCTTCCTGGGACAATGAATTCACGGTGTTCTTATTTCAATTTCCAGGAGTGTATATTGATGGGGAAACGCGCCATTAGATGCGTGTATGTGGTAGTAATGGCTCGCGCCGAGGTAGCAACGGGACCAGTTGTTGGTTACAAAAGGCACCGAATTTTTTTGTGTGCTTGTGGTATTTGTGTTTTAGTGTTGTGCAGAGACGCAGCGCTATGAAGTGTTACCGACTTATGCGGTGATGACTTTGAGAGACCCCGAGAGCGAGCTGAACTTGGTAAGGAGTATGTGACACACCATAGCGAGGATAATCAGATGGAGGCAAGATAAGATTCCTGGAGGTAAACCATCCAGAGGAATAAAGGCACGACTGAATGAAGAGGAAGCCCCAGAGAGGTAACAGGAAGGAGTACTGGTTGCAGTCATGAATGAGATCTTGACGTAAGATGATGACACTCTAGATACAAGATGTAACATGTGCCCTTAGATTTATATGTGGTATGCGGTTTCTGTGTTTTAATGTTTGTTCCCAGGGAACAAACAGCACTGAAAGGGACGAGATGCTGATAAGAATGGCCTCATCCGGTTTTGCTCTCGGCTTTTGTTCTCGTTTCTCCCCTCGGAACAGCGTCTGTCTCATGGTGGGAAGGTATGACATACATTTAGGCATTCTTGTGTTAGTCTGTGGTATTCCATTTGCTCACTCGTTACTCGTATTACTTTGGTTAATTTAATGTCAGGATTTATTCGGAGCTATGTGACATACTACTGGATTTGCTTATCATGTCAGGGTTTTCATGGAAGGTGTTGGATTTGCCTGACACCTTACAACTTGTTCTTGGTGGACTGAACTTGACAAAACAAAGAGGAAACATCTGAGTCAGGTAAAGTATGAAACTGTAACGAGAGGTAATAACTCCAGGTGGTATCGTTCCAATGAACTTCTATTCTGTGTTTTTCTTGTGATATGTAACTAGCTACTCAGTGTTTGATGGTGTGCTAAACTGGTCATACCTAATGGATGAGCAGTTACGTCGCCTGTGTTGGCTTTGCCTGCGTGTTAAAGGAACAAAAAAAAACGTTGGGATAATGCTTCTAGCTATCTGTCAGTACTGCTAACGATCTCTCATAATAGTAGATTAGAAAATTTTGATGGTGAATGGAATATCTAAAACGTTGTGGTGACATATGAATGTCTGGAGTAATACTAGAGTAGTTTGGAAATGCGAGCATGCAAGACGGAACGAAGATAGAGAGGTAAGATCGTGGTGGTGGTGTAGTGGTTTACATAGCAATCCCCAAAACCCAAGATACATGCCCTACTCCACAATCGAGACAGAAAGGTTTCTATGTCTCACATACAGTAACGCCTTTTGGAGACTCATTTCTTCCTTTGTTGTAATTATTATTCAGGAATTTAGAAACCTGTATTTGAACTCAGTTACTGTAAATTGCCAAACAGATTAGCGTAAGATTTCAGAGAGGCCTGTGTACAAACAAAATTTAATATGTAGAGGTTAAGAATTATTTTGTATTGGCAACTATTTGTCATCCATTGTAAAGCCCTGGTGAAACCTGTAAATAATTAAGTTTTGTGTACTGTATGTTAATTGAGAAATGTACTTGGTGTAATCAAGTGAAGAGATAATGTCCACTAACATTTAATAGAATGACAATTGTTCTGTCTGAATGTTGCAAGGCGATGGCGAGAAAAGGGCGGCTTACCGAGTCCAGGTGGCAAGGACACGGGAGAACCTGTCCCGGTGCTACAGCCGAGTGCGGAAGGGCGCGCACGCACGGGCCAGGCGGTGTGAATGGAGCCTTGCTCCCCTCCCCCACCCCATGCGGCAGAGCCGGGGTGTGGCTTGTCATCCACGGCGGCCCTGTGCTGACGCACCACTCTCAGCTGCTGACACGCGCCGACGGCCTCGGGCGGCTACCTGCGGGGACTCACGGCCAGGCGGAGCGGCTAAGCCTTTAACTACTAAAGAGGCCCTGATGTTATCGCTCCGGCGCATCTTGTCATGCGGCGACTCGCTTGCCGTTACGATGGGACGCAAGAGGCGGCGGTCGTAATGACTGGCAGAAGCCATTAGCGTTACCGAACTTGTCAGTGGAGAAGTAGGTTGCTGTTTGGTTTGTTTCCAGAGCTAAGAGATGATGGGGTACCGACTGAAGGCTCCTAGTCTCATAGGTAACCCCTGTAGTGACTATGGACACGGAAATGAGGGAGAACCCGTGAAAGACTGGCAATATAAAGACAGCGGATTTCGGACTTAGGGCATAAACTAGTCGATATTTAATTAGACCATGATGAACTACACTAGCAGTTTTACTGATCCATGATAGGTTTCAGACTCAAAGGGGACATAACTAAGTAGATGGTATCACAATGAACTTCACTAGCATTTTTCGTGATCCATGATAGGTTTTGACGTAAAGAGGACTTGGACCCTCCGTTATTTAATTAAGAAAAGTGTGTCATGATGAACTTAACTTGCATTTTGAGTTATCCACGGCGTTGAGGTGTAGACACCGCCAGCAGTGCCTGTTGAGAGAGCTATGAACTGTTCGCCACCGAAAGTTAAGACAATAAACGCTAGTAAACTTGCCACACAATAATTCAGTGGTTGAATGAGGACAGTAGGAAAACTTCAAGCCATAAAGGGACACAAACGTTCAGAACGAGTGTATGACAGGTGATTTAAGTGGGCTTATGGGAACTGCTGTACCTTTAGTCCAGCCCTTTCCACTAGTCATGGTGCTTGCAGGACAACAAAGGCAACCGCTTTAACAGTGTGTTCACTGCCAACGGACGACTAGCTTGCCGCCAGAATTTCGCAGAAGACAATGGCGCTGGACGCAATAAAACTTAAGGAGACAGCGTGTGAGGAATGAGAGTCAGCTGAGTGTAATAGGCTACCCCCAAAGTAAAGTAAATTGGGGGGAAGAAAGCCCTTCCTGACGATAACCCTAGAATGTGTGCGTGTGACTTAACAGTGCCGCGTGACTACTGAAGTGTAGGAAGTGCCAGTGATAACCGACCTAACCAGAGAGCTAGCCCCTTCCTTCAAGTGTTTCTGTATCATGCCACTTTAAACTCAAAAGGGAATCTTGTATATTATTCATGTGAATATGTTGAGTAAGATGTATAAAATGTTACTTGTCCTACATTAGTCGTGTCATTAGTGTATCCTTCTTTGATGACTTCATAGCGGATTCTGAGCAGAGAGGAAAAGGAGAGGACCATTGGCCTTAACATAAAGTATTATCTCTAAAGTTAGAAGTATAGTAAGGTGCATGTCGTTAGTCTGTCATCTACCAGCCTGAAACTGGGGATGTAAGATGGGGTAAATTTTCTGACCCAAAGCAAGATGTACGTCTAATGAGTTAATCAGAACATAGGTCGACAATGTTTCTCTCAATCCTGTCTGGCCAGAATTAAGTGTGTGTGATGACAAGGCGGCCATAAGCCTCGGTGTAGCAGAGATAAGATACTTGATTTCAACTGGTCCTAAGACATGTGTAAAGGGATATCGTTTTGTGAGCTATTTGTGCCTATATAATTGTTCATAACATTGCTTTCATGGCCCACGTAGCTTTATTGCAATCAATAATGAGTATACTTTATTAAGGGTTTAGTTATAGACTAGCAGACTCAATAACTAATGAAACTGAAATTATAGTTTTTATTAGAGTTTCTGATAAGACGAGTAATAGAAAATGTTTTGTAGCCCCTGAAGGCGATATATTTTTATTAAGTGATTGTTTATTCATTTTTGATGTGTTGTTAAACAGTAACTGCCATCCTTGCTATAAATGTTTCATCTCACATTGTCTTGACATAACTAAGAGTGTTTCCTTTATGTGTATTTATTTGTATCTGTAATTATGTGAATATTTACTCATTTTAATATATAGAACAGAACTTCTGTGATGCCTGTTGAGAACCATTAACTGCCCCCCCCCCCCCCGTTATGAGTGTTCCAGTTCACAGGGTGTTAAAACAATTAAGTGTGTTTCCATAATGTGTACCCATCTGTATTGTACAATTGTGATTAATTACTTAAGGTGATATCGTTTCTAGAACCTTCAAGGATGCTCTGAATATTTGTTGCAATAATTCATTGTGTTTGCGTAATGTGTACCCATCTATATTTTATAATTGAGATTAATTACCTGAGATGATGTCACTTATAGAACATTGAAAATGCTGAGATTATTTGTTGCAATTGTCACTGTGTCAATGATATTATTTTGTGCAGTCTTGGCAGACTAACTGTCAAATGTTGTACTTTGAACAGTGCCTAGCATAGTATGTTAAATAAATATATATATGAAACGGATTGGTGCAGCGTGGAGATTAGGATCTTCTCCCCGTGGCATCAATTGAAAAATGTTCTGGACTGTCGTTCCATCGGAAAGACAGCCCCAAGTCCATTTTCTGCGAAGATACCCGAGTGTGATGAAACGGAACTTGTTGTACCGTTCCAATGTTTTAATAAATTGCCAGCACGCAGAAATTACTAGCAAGAGTTTCTTCTCTTGCAGGTAATACCTCAGCTGGTGTCCAAAGAGAGAGAATGGACTAAACATGGTTATTTATTGAATTTTTTTCTGTTGTGTAGCACGTTTCCCATTCTCCTTTCCTTTGTGCGGCCTAGACGGTATAAATGAGTGAGTGTGTGAACTAGCAGAAAGCTTTAGGCACAGATTGTAACACTGCATGAATGGTCGTTCTGGGGTAGGGTAGTACCAACCCCCCAAGCATGAACAAGTTTAGCAGAGACCAAGTTTGCAGGTCAGGGCAAAGATGACACGTAGGCGCGCGTGTTGGCTCTGTCAGGTTGGCGCGCCACACCCACGACGTTTGTATGCGGAACGGTCAGGCGAATTCGGTTGGAAGAGCACTTGCTCCTGGGTCGTGGTGCTGGACAGACATGGAGACGCAGCTCTCGTTTTGGTAATGTTAACATAGGTATTAGATTGTCTGAAATCTGCTCTGTAATGAAGTCCAGATGTTGAAATCAGGTGTGAAATTACCACCGAACCCCATAAGAGAATGGATTTTCTCGAATTTCAGTAGACCTTGCGTTAGTGCCTTGTTCAGGCAACGCACCATGTGCCTTAAGCTCACGGTCACGTTATTGCTCTGTGCTTAACGGAAATTCACTCATTCAATGTATTTTAATCTGCTCTTCCATTTACAGTAATATTTTGGGGGTTTTTATTTATTTTCCATATGTTCTCTTTGTGAACTTGCTTTCACGCCACGTGGTCGGTTGGAGCAACCGCCACATTGATAAATTGTAGTTTCGGTCTGAAAATATATTGTACACGATGAATAATCATACGATAGTGAGCGAATGTAAAATAGGGAAGGAATAATCGTGTGGGTCCATATTTTTCTGGGTTTCTGTTGGCTACTGAAACTTGGCCATGTGGGTTCAACAGCATTGAAGTGATGTTTCTCCTGCACCCCCATAACGAGTTGATTGGTTGGCGATGTTGTGCGTTAGGCCACTAGGAAAAGTATCGGATTTTAATGCCCACTGATTTGATAAAGATTTGCGAAATACTCTTCCACCCTGACCTAGTTTTGCTTGTATTGTCTTTGCGGAACTTGTTCAGAGTAATCTATAGTAACTGAATGTAATAACCGAGGGTACAGGTATAATTGTGCGGTTGTATAGAATTACTTTGAAGCCAGGTCTACGCACCTCTGTTCCATTCCATAATCACGTGGTGAAACTGAACCATGTTAGCCAGAGACCGGTTATGATGATGTACATTGCTAGAGAAACACGATTTGTTGTTGAAATACCATCAGTACTGAATAAATATCAATTAATCTCTACCCTCGACTGACTATTTACTCCTTCCATCATAAAGAATAGGTGGCAGTCAGTACCACAGTCGAATTCTGGGTCATGAAAGCAAATAAAAGCTATATAATGCCTATTAAGCCCTGTATAGGTGCCCTCTGTAGTGGTTCAAAAAATGCGTTATCCATTGCGGTCAAATTTCTACTGGTTCGTTAAAACCTTCCGCTAGAAATTATTAATACCCAGCAATAACTCGGAGGGGCCAGTAATTTCGTGGACCACACGAATTTAAGAAACCATTTACTACAGACGGTAGCTTGCAGGAGCGGTAGGACATGTCAAAAGCGACGGTCATCTACCTGCTTAGGTGGACTTATGCAACCACCAGTACAGGAAGGTTACGTTACAATTTGTACATACTTGTGTATTACTCGTACGTAAACTCATACTGGCCATTACTATGTACTTGGTTTTCATTTTAGCAATCCACTATCACCAATAAAGCGATGCATAAAAATGAATAAAAATACACACGAATAAAGAAACATGAAAAGATGTACATAGAAACACATATGTGCTCATTAGAGCGCCGTCTTCCCACTGGAAATTCATTTTATTGAATAACTTTTCTTGTAAAAAGAAAAATAGATACCTTTGGTTTCAATAGTATGAACAATATATAGTGCCTAAAACTGAAAAACTATATGCTATCGTAACATGAAATTTTATATTCTACAACTTCGATTACGTTTTCCATTTGCAGTAGGCATTTTTGAGTTACAGGAGTTGAAGACGATTTTTTAAACAAGTTGCTAAAAATGGACGAACTATGACAACTTACAGCAGCCAGATGGCTACACCGATATTAGCATTTACGTAATAATTCGATGCAAAATTTAATGCTCCTTCATTTTGCTAGTAGTGAAATTCTGCGTAGGATGCATTGTGACCGAGTAATAGGTGAAAACCCGAGAAAAGTACCCAAATTTTGTGGTTTTCTGTCCACAAAAATTGTCCTGAGGGTTTTGGAATTCGAAAACTTGGATTCTACATGCTCTCAACTCTATGCAAAAGATGAAAAAAATTAAATATTCTGTCTCAGCTTTTGCAAGTAAACAAACCCCGTTACGGACTAATACAGTTGAAATTGCAGCAGAATAATGAAAAATTGGATTATTAAACTAACAACTAAGTGCAAGTCAGGTCAATAGCTGGTGAAACAGCCGAGTCTCAGTTTAGAAATAAACTTGTAAATTCTTTACATGCACTGTTACAAAACCTACAGCAGTTCTCATTTCACAAGACATCTATGGTTCTCAATAATTACATTATTTCATTCAAAAAGCCTGGAGTCGCTTGAATATCGAGGCAGACATTGAATTTTACATATTAATCATACGCCAAAACACTCTCATGCTATCATTTGCCAAAATCTTGTTTCGATATCTCAGACCATTAATGACGTACGAGGAAATTTTGAATATGTCGTTCTAGTTTTTCACTGACACACGAGTTCGAGATGGAGCGCTTTACATACATTCTATTAGCTCGAGATTGAAAACAGACAGCGATATACTTCCAAGTTTAAAGAATGATTCAATATATTATCTACATTTAATACACAGCAACATGTAATCTGACACGAACCAAACACAGATTCATAGCGGTACCTATTTTTCACTGCAGACTAAGAATTTCTTGAATAGTTTACCTACTAGCGAAATATCACAATAAATATAACCATTAACGAAATGCTAGATGGTTCATCATGAAGCTGGCGAATTAAGCTATGAGATGCGCGAGAATGAGCATTTACTACCGAATAGTTTCTTTAAAATCGTTTCAGAAAGATCGCAGATTGGCCGGCTTCAGCGGCAGTTAAGCGAGCCTGACTGGTTCTGCGCCGAGTAGGACTGTATTGGCATTACACTGTGGTCACCTGCAAACCCGTCCATCACACACTGGTAAACTGCACTTCCCTCCACTCGCTCTGTAGTGAAGTGTCGAGAGTCGCCACTTATTTTAAACGCACTTAAACTTCAGGTTTCCATAATGTAAATTTACCACGGTTTTAAGTGATTAAAGTTTCATAAATATAATAATTAGACAAAAGCGATATTTTGCCAACAAACTTTCTTTTAAACAAATTGTTACAGGAAATCAGTCTTTGTACTGATTGTTTCGTATCCTACAGATAGAAAGAAATAAACAAGCCTTTAGCGGTATAAATCATGTGTTTGGTGAAGAATCGTGTCTGTATGGTCATCACAACCCACTGTATCTTATTAAAGTCATCGGCAAACGTTTAGTTATGAGTAATTAAGTGTATAACATTATATCTGTACTTTAGATTTCTATATGTAGTGCCATAATTGCTGAAAGGTCACGTTTGATTTGATTTCATCTTTTGGTATATTGCATCATGCCAGGAAGGAGAAACTGCCAAGAGTAGGTGAGAGTGCTCGATTACAAAATGAGTAAAAAATGATTTACTGGATTAAGTCTTACTTCCGTCTAGATGAAAGTGTCTCTAACATTACTGTATCAGTTGAGTGAATTAAATCCTTCATCGACAGCCGCTTGTCGAAATAAGCCACCCCATTCTCACGAAGTTCCAGAATTCCTGCAGATGTGCGTCAGTTCCTTCATCAATAGGGAATACATGCCATCACCTTCCTCCCTTTTTCCCAGCCTGGTTTGAACCCAACAGTATCTGGCTTGTGCTCTTCATTATACTCCCCTAATCCTAAGAGTGACAAACACTGCCTGTCCAGTAGCTCGGAAAACAACTGCATCCTCCATGTGCATAATGCTGTAACAGAGCAGTTCAGACAAACATGTTCTTGTGATGCCATATGTCATAACTTGAAACAAACAGTTAAGCCGATAATTCAGAAGAGAAATAATATAGATCCATGATAGTTACATAAGAGAACAACAATTACTTAATAAATAATAATAACAAGAAATGCAAACAATTACTTAATAAATAGAAACTTCGAGTTCTCAGACATTTTTAATTTGAATGAACACCTTGACAAGAAATCAGACAGCCCACCTCAAGATTTGCACATAATTACCATCTAGTGTGAGTGCCTGGACTTACACTAGGACTATTCTGTCTGCATCATGTAATTAAGTGACGTTAACCAATGTGCAGTTCCAAACATCTACGCTTGGGGCTCTGCTGCATAGGCTTAGTACTACATATTAGGTACATCATGTAATACAGGCTTAAAACCATACCACCTACAAGCGACGACTTCAAGCGACTACAAGTGGAAGACAGTGTTGGTTTTCAGTGATGAAGCCACATTTTGTGTGTCTCGAAAGGTGAATCATCCAAACGACATTATAGAAGAATTTCGTGGTTCACCTAACATTAACGTCTTTTGAGCCATGTCCTCTTCAAAAGTTTACAGACTACTTTTCTTCCCGGAGAAAACTGTGACTGGTTTCGTGTACCTACACACACTGCAGCTGTGGCGTATGCCAGAAGTACAGCAAACAAGTGAAGAGTTCATTTTGCAACTAGACAATGCTCCACCTTACTTTCTTTCAGACACTTATGGTTATCTCGATGCCGAACTGCCTCAGTGTCGAAATGCATATGGATCCCATCGTGACCCTCTTCTCCAGTGGCCCCCAGGGTCACCTCTCTTAGCTTAATTGGATTGCTTCTTATGGGGTTAAGTCAAACATCACCACATTCCTGCTTCCATTGCCACTTAATTTAGAAGCATAGAGAAGATGACATTATGGCATAAAATAGAAAATTCAGTTTCCAGTTCTTCAGAAGGATGAGAAATGCACTGAACTCTTCCTAAGACTGACATGAAAGAACGTGAGAAACCAATTTAAAAAATGGATTGGGCTTGTATGCTATACAGTGATAAAAATTTCTCTGTATTCCTATCTGACAGTAAATACATAGCAGATGATGTGTATATCTGACACTGAAAAATTTCACTTGAGTATTAGTCACGAGCAGCATGACACCAGTAAATGATTAGAACTAGACAACCTTAGGGTACTGCTAACTATTTTGAGCAGCCGAGCTAATATGAAGAGACTAACACATTTTTATTCTTTCATTTTTCTAAAGTGCGTTTGCGGAGAAAGACCTGTTGCCCTGAGTGGCATGTGGCAGAGACCAAGTGAACTAGTTGTGACATGTTTACCACAAGCAGCCAGAGATGCTAAACAGATCTATGAATTTCGAGTCAAAAGGTTCCAACATGTCCTTCACTCTTTACGTAAATGTAAACAGTGGCATAAATGTGCCCTTTTGCTAAACGTTATGGATTTTAACAACTGATTAGCAGCCAAAGAGTGCTGTGTAGACAAGTTCCACAAGGTGCATTTTAGCTGTGTATGTTTTTACTTGTGGTAAATCTATCTGCAATGAACTGTGTGGAATGTGCAATCCGATCTCCACTCAAATGTGAATATCACATGAGTGATGAATGCACAATGGAACATGATTTAGACCCGAACAGGTTTTTAATTATCTGAAGGTGACAAACTTAGCTGTTGAAACTGGTAAATAAAAAACAGTTTAGATCAAAATCTTGCCTATAGACTATTTCTTTACGTAGAGATCTACGATTCCCATTTCTCATTATAAGAAACTTCAGAGAAGTTATGTGCCAGTTTAAGCTTAGGGAACAGATGTATAATGAGCAGGTTGCTGGAAATATGGGGTGAAGTATCACAAAAGTGCCATCAGAAAACAAATTTTGTGAACAAACAAAGCAAAAATTTTGTACATCTGCTTGATATGTATTTACGCTGAAATCGGTAACTGGCTGTAGTACCTTTTCAATATAAGGAAACTTTTGAAAGTGGAGTCTTCTTAATTGACATTAGCAAATTAGAATAAAAAGTGATTGATGAACTTTTGTTATAGACTTTCTTCTACCAGTATAAAGCTGACAGTAAATGCACAAGTTAACAAAAAAAATGCTTCAAATGTCTCTGAGCACTATGGGACTTAACATCTGTGGTCATCAGTCCCCTATAACTTAGAACTACTTAAACCTAACTAACCTAAAGACATCACAGACATCCATACCCGAGACAGGATTCGAGCCTGCGACCGCAGCGGTCCCACGATTCCAGACTGAAGCGCCTAGAACCGCAAGGCCACAACGGCCGGCACAAGTTAACAAAACACACAGACTCAGAGAGGAACAAAGCACAAACAGAGTGTGACTTTACCTTCTGGATTCCTTCTTGGACTTTATTTCTAAACTAATTTGAAGTAAAAGTGTGAAAATGGGCAGTTAAATATTCATCTAATGCACTTTGCACATTTCTTTAACACAATTATTTTCTTTCAACATTCTAACGTTTTCTGTCATTGTTAGCACTTTTTTAAAAGAGGACATTTAAGCTTCATTTGTCTTCTTATTTTTTTTCCTGAGGATCGCAGTTCCATGTGACTTTTCAATCTAAATACGTACATTACTTGTAACAATTATTAACAAAAGGTTTACATGAAGTAATTGTATTTTGAATGCTATTAATCGCTTCCTGAAGCAAAATTAAATCAATCCAAGAATAATAATAATTACCAACAGATGAAACTGCATACAGTTTCTGTTATTCCACTTGCTGTGGCATCACATTGGTTGCAAGTCACTCCTGCATCCCACAGCAGTTAAATAAGAGCAAATATAAAAGTTACTCTATAACGAATTTGGAATTATGCTTTGTGCAGGTGCACTTAAAGACACTCTAATACAATTCATTTGCATTGTCAAAAACTACACTTATTCTCTCTAATGTCGTTCATTTCCTTTATTAAAAAGTATACTTGATCTGAAGTTATAACCGAGCGAGGTGGTGCAGTGGTTAGCACGCTGGACTCGCATTCGGGAGGACGACGGTTAAATCCTGTCTCCAGCCATCCTGATTTAGGTTTTCCATGATTTCCCTAAATCGTTTCAGGCAAATACCGGGATGGTTCCTTTGAAAGGGCACGGCCGACTTCCTTCACAATCCTTCCCTAACCCGAGCTTGCACTCCGTCTCTAATGACCTCATTGTCGATGGGACATTAAACACTAACCACCACCACCACCACCACCATCTTAAGTCATACTGTCACCAGAAACTTCCTTACTTCCTTCCTCAAATCCACTAGGTCAGTGTCTAACGCTTTGTACTCTGTAATGGAGACATAGGGCAATTGTGTACACTCATATTTAAATCGCCATCACCTGGTGGCGAGTGTGCCACAGAGAATTTCACTCTTTGTGGAAACAATAAGGTCACTGACCAACAATTAGGATATACATTAAAACAAGAAGTGAACTTTTTTGCAAACATATTTACATAAGCATTACAATCCAAAACTTTTCACTGTGTGATATTTTTTGAATCTCTTCAGGGTGGTCTGTTTCCACTACCATTTTACTCGAATTGTTCACAGATGAATCACTGTCATTATATAGACTATTGTCATGGAAATCGTTGTTGTTCTAGTTTTCAATTTAAGATATCTGTAAAAGCTCTGCAATCTCTACCTCAGAAAGGAATGTATATGAAAAAAAAAAAAAAGCTCCGTCTTTAGGCCACAAGTGGCCCTTCCGGGACCGTCCGGCCGCCGTGTCATCTTCCGAGGAGGATGCGGATAAGGAGGGGCGTGTGGTCAGCACACCGCACTCCCGACCGTTAGGACGGTATTCTTTGACCGAAGCCGCTACTAATCGGTCGAGTAGCTCCTCAATTGGCATCACGAGGCTGAGTGCACCCCGAAAAATGGCAACAGCACATGGCGGCAGGATGGTGACCCATCCAAGCGCCGGCCACGCCCGACAGCGCTTAACTTCGGTGATCTCACGGGAACCGGTGTAGCCACTGCGGCAAGGCCGTTGCCGAATGTATATGAAGAACTAGCCATTTCACACCTACTTACTTGAACATGGTAATTAAAACTTTTCTCTCAACATCATGGCGATATTTGGACACTGAGTTGACACAGACTTCCCTAAATGGGAAGGAATCAGGTTCGAGAATGGCGCATTTAAGAGCTATGAAAAGAATATTTGGAATATCGTGCGCCACTGGCCATTGGAGTGGGAAAGATTGAGAGCATTGAAGCTGCCAAACCTAAAATCCGAATATACTGCCAGTTCTGTATTTAGTTTCACCATTTGTAGAAATCAGTGCGCTAATGTGCAACCACAAATCACATTCCATCAATTATACAATAATACTTACTTACTCAGAAGAGAAATCTTAACTGTGCATCATATAACGGAACATCATATACAGTATAAATTAACATTGACATGCCCACAACTGCAGTGGCCAAACGTTTCATTGCTAGCAACCTCAAATGTAGAAAGTTAATATTATATTGCTGTTAAAATACACACCATATAGTCACAGTCAGGGCACATGCTGTTTGGAATAAAAGCACCCATGATGTTGTCAAAGTTACTTGGTACTCACCATTAATGAAATCATGCTCCACGTCTCTTTTTCTTTTTTTGCTTAAGTACGTTAACATTATTATTGTGATCAAACTTTCACAACTATCTCTATGAATTTCAAAGAATATGTAGAATATTTTTCTAAATGCACATAAAATTAACTAGTACTTCCTTTAAGTAGGCTGTAATATAACTTATTTGCAACTATACAGTTGCAACATAATGTTTAGAAGTCAGTCTTTATAAGTGCCAGTTGGACTGGCTGTAGTACAACAAACAGTACTAAAACCGACACTTTTTGTAGAGATCTTTGGTATGGTGTAAAACTGAATCTGCATATTATCCTAATTTACTGGTATAAATATCAAAGCTAACAATACTGCATACTAGCTTCAGAATTACTGAAACCATAATGGCAATTGCTCGATTTACTTCTGACACTAATTAGTGTGGGTGAAGGAAAGTAGTGACAAATAGTTAAAACGACTTTGTCTTTTATGACATAGTTAAAACTGGCTTCACTTGAGTGATGCCACAGTAATCTGGGTGCTACAATTTCTGCATAGTTACACAGTTTTCTATATAGCATCAGTGTCAACTGAAATTATTTAGGTGGGTATTATGTAGTAGTACAGAGCATGGCATTCGAATTGATTGAGTCAAGAATTAATTACACATGAAAGAATATGCAAAGGATACCAAAACAGATTTCAGACAGGAATTAAATGGAAATTACAAATTCACCTTTAAAAGTATTACCATTCAAACATGAAAACTGTTTTATAAATCATTTGTGAACTACAAAAACAAATTTTGAGTACTTCTTGAATCATGTATCAAGCTCCATTTAACCCTCTATTGCCCAAATTATTATTTCCTGTAGAAAAAAATATTTATATGCACAGAATGTTAGAGAATAATGTATTTAACACATATCAGGTGAATTTTTGTTTTTGAAAAAAATTATTTTTTAAAAATAGTTCTGTGACTCTGAGGTCACAGTGGGCAGTTACATTGTTTGTGTATAAAGCAGCCATATTGTAACACTCAACTCACACTGGTCAAGAAAGAAATAACGATCCTAATGCGAAATATAACGATAAAATTTGACGTGACTTCAGAGTCACGGTGGGCAGTAGAGGGTTAAAAATGAGGAACACAAATTTTGGATGCAAATCCAGTTTGCCTGAAGCTGCAGGTGATAGATACTGGCATGTCAGCGTTATAGTGCATCTACAGTGTCCTCAAAAATACAGTTTTAGGGTACTTAGATAAAGGATGCAGTTTTCAGACGTAGTAATCATAATAAAATTTCTATCTGTGAACCAATTTCGAATAACAAGAACAAATGTTGCATAGTTGTAGAGCTGCATATTGGACACTATTTAAAAATCAGATACTCATATTAAAGATGCATTATAAGTTCGAGTGAAACTGCAAATGACACTTCGATATTTCACATGTGGCATTTACCTGTCATCTCCCCAATATTCATATCATGTCCCGAAATACAAATTTTTGAATTCCGGCATGTTCTGTTGGATGCTGTTTACTACGACCAGAAGACACATTTGAGAGCTAATATTTTTTCATCCTTGCACCCAATGTCAGTTGAAAATGACAAAACGTTAATGTTACTCTATAATAAATTTTGGAGTTCCACTTTGTTTAAGTGCACTATAATATAATCGAATATTGAATATCCATGTTGCTGTATTAAAAGCTAGAGTGAAGTTGAAAGTATATTGCCATCAGTAACCTTTGTTACTTCCTTTCTGAAATTCACTGGATAGATGCTCAAATGTATGTCGCCAGTACTATGATCTGAATACATTTTCAAATATTGCATTGATTTTCAACATTTGTAGAATTCAATGAACTGCAGTGAAACTACAAATCGCCTTCCACTAATTACTCAATTACACATGCTTACACACAACCAGAACCTACCCATGTACCAGATAACACGGTTACGATACATTTCCACCACATATATTAACCATTTGTGCTCATATCTGCTATCTCAAAAACTTTGCCTATGAACAGCTTCGAAAGTAGGAAATTGATAAATGCTTCTATTGAAATAATTTAACTAAAAACACACAGATCATGTTGTAAGAAATGCTGCATATTCACCTTGTACCCAACCTACAGAATGATACCACACTTCATATCTTCTTGTTGTCACACCGGCTAAGCAGAGTAACAACAGTATTTCTACCCAACTTTCGCAAATTATCACAACATATTTTAAAGAAAATACAGATTGTTTTTCTAACACAAAGAACAAACAAACACCATCCAAACACGCCTTGAAGGTTCAATACTACTGACTGGCCGCCATGTCATCCTCAGTCCTTAGCAGGCGCGGCTCGTAATTAAAGGCTCTGAGGCGGAGCTGCCCCAAAATATATGTTAAAGTAAATTTCGCAAGAACGTATTACATAATTTAAATTATCAGAACGAATTTCACATATTTCCCATTCCAATTAAAATAACGACGGTCAACCTTTTTGGAACTGTTTGTATCGATAGATGTTTTACGAACGGTTAGTAGTGATTAGGCTGCGCCTTGAAACTTCCATAAGCTGCATGTAGTAGCGGTTTGGGGGCGTGGCTTCTACATAGTACTGCTCTTTATGGGCGACCCGCAGGCTCAGAGCTTGCAGCCTAAGGGTGTCATACCAACCACCACACGTTTTTCACGTTCCACTATCCATGTAATAAAGGAATGTAGAGTGGCCGAAACTTTGCTATCCAATCTCTGTCTCTGCACATCTCTACTGCGCTCCGATGCGTCATTAATCGACGTTTAGTATTATTGTTTTATAATGTTTTACATAGTTATTTTGTTTCTGCCATTGGCTATTTTATCCACATTTAGAATAAGTTTGCAAGTATCCCGCCAGAGTGCACTAGACTACAGTAACATAACAGTACTACCATCTAGCGAGAGTTTCATAAGTGATTAAAGGACAAAACGCACGAAATTTGTCCCATTACTTTACTTTCCTTGCTTGCTGATGCTGACTGCTTTTGTTGATATCGTGTGATATTAGCAAGTTTCTTTTTCGGAGTGTATTTTGCAAGATTTTAGTGAGTTTTACTTGCACAAGGCCTGTAACGTCACCAAAACATTACAGTATCGTCATGCGAACTCGTAAACTTCGAGCTTTGGAGGTAAACCACAATAAACGCCTTAAGTTTAGAACTGAAAACACTTAAAATATTAAGCAGCCGCAAAGTTAACATTCATAGCATTAAAGATCTCTCCGAAACGCGTCTTTTCATATGATTTGCTGCAAAGTGTCAGAAAATGTAACGATGACGTTTAGAAACACTAACCAAAGATTTTAACTCGAAGTTAGCTTCTAATGATATTTAATACCTGATTATAGAAGATACAGTACGTAAAATGAAGAGTAGAGAGTGATATGCCCACCCCCCTCCCCCTGAATTCTTAGTTGTTTATGTCAGACTAATCTGTAGCGTAACCCTAGGTCTATGTTGGCTCCGATCGATAAATACCGCAGCCTTCCCCAGTATAGAAACCACGAGCCGCGCCTGGTCCTTAGGCATAGTCAGATGCGGAAATGGAGGGGCATGTGGTGAATACATCTTTCTCCCAGCCATTGTCAATTTCTGTGAGCAGCTTTTTCAAACACACATAAAATAAAATAACAGGTTTCTAAAGTATAATTTTTTTCATGTAGTGCCAAACATTTTCAGAAAATCTGTACACACGCCACTCTTCTAAGATTTTAACAATTTGTTTCGTTCAATGATTTAGACATAGTGATTAATTCTTATTTTAGCTTTTGGCACAACTAAATGACAACTGTAGACAGTTCCTGTGTACCTGCATCTATGCTCTGTAAAGCAGCCAGAAGTCAATGGCACAGGGTATGTCCAAATACCAGTTATTAGTGTTTCTTCCCATTTCATTCCCATGGATCATGGGAAGCATGACTGTTTGAACGCCTCTGCATGTGCTGTAATTATTGTAATCTTGCCCTCAGTATACCTATGTGAGCAATGCATAAGGGGTTGTAATATATTCGCAGAGTCGTCATTCAAAGTCGGTTCATGACACTTTGTTAGTAGCCTTTCTCAGGATAGTTTATGTCTATCTTCAAATTGTGCAGTTCAGCTTCTTCAGTATTTCTGTGAAACTCTCACAAAGATCAAACAAACCTGTGACCATTTGTGCTGCCGTTTTCTGTGTACTTCCAATATCTCCTGTTAGTCCTATCTGGTATGGGTCCCACACACTTGCCAATATGCTAGAACCAACCACATGACTGATTTGTAAGCATTTTCCTTTGTAGACTAATTGCACTTCCCCAGTATTCTACCAATAAACTGTAGTCTAACCTCTGGTTTTCCACGACTAAGCCATCTCATATCGCTACAAAGTGTTACACCCAGGTATTTTTATGGTTCGCCTATTCTAACTGTGACTCATTGATATTATAGTCATAGGATATTACGCTTTTTCATGTTGAAGTGCACAGTTTTATGTTTCTGATCATTTAAAGCAAGTCGTCAGTTATTACATGCCTTTGAAATCTTATGACGATCTGACTGAAAATTTACACAGCTTCTTTCAGGCAGTATTTCATTATGGATAACTGCATCATCTGCAAAAAGTCTGAAGTTACTGTTAATATTGTCTGCAAGGTCATTAATATACGCTATGAACAGCAAGATCCTAACACACTTCCCTGGGGCACATGTGAAGTTATTACTACACGTAACGACGACTCTCTATCCAAATAATATGCTGCACGCTCCCTACCAAAAATTCCTCAATTCAGTTGCCAAATTCAATTAATACCCCATACAAATGTACTTTTGATAACAAACACATGTGCGGAAAATCAATAAATACTGCATCTACCTGACTGACTTGATTCAAAGATTTTAGTATGTTATGTGAGAAAAGAATGAGTTGGGTTTCACATGACTGATATTTTCGGAATCGTTGCTGGCTGGTATGGAGGAGGTAATTCTGTTCGAGATACCTCATCCTGTTTGAGTTCAGAATATGTTCTAAGATTCTACAGCAATTCGATGTCAAGGATACTGGAGACTGTAATTTTGTGGTTCACTTCTACCACCCTCTTATAGATGGGTGTGTCCTGTGCTTTCTTCCAACTACTAAGCACCATGATTTGTTTGAGGCATCTATAACAGATTTTAGTTAGAAGTGGGGCTAACAGCTGTAAATTCTGTATAGAATGTGGCAGGGATTCCATTGGGCCCTCGAGCTTTATTCAAGTAAAACTATTTCAGTTGTTTATTAGCACCACTCACACTAGTACTTATTTCCCTCGTCTTTCCAGTGTTATGAGGAGTAAATTGGGGGATTTCTCCTGGGTTTTTCTTTGCAATGGAAAATCTGAAAACAAAGTTAAGCATTTCAGAATTTGCTTTGCTACTCTCTGTTTCAGTTCCTGTTTCATTCGCTAGGGACTGGACACTAACTTTTGTGCCACTAACAGCCTTTACGTACCACCAGAATTGCTTTGGGTTTTGTGAAATATTATTTGACAACAATGCCCGGCAATTCCTGTCCATCAGTACGTGATGTCTGCCTGGTCTGGGTTCAGCTATGTTTATTCCTAAACAGCTCCACTTCAGAGTCACAGCATCGATATTCGACGTGGGCAGCTGAGAGAACACTTGACAATGTTCTGCTATGGCAGCCATTGGAAGCCTCACAAATTGATCTCTTGACAGACAAATGGGTTTTCTTCAGCAATTCTCTAGCTACAGCTCTATGCTTTGTTTTACATCTATTACATGGTAGTCTCTGTTTGTTTAGCAGTTTCTTTACAGTAACTGTATACTGTAGAGAGTGCCTCCTATTATGAACTCTTCTATTGGGTACATATCTATCCAGTGCATGCTCAGTTATTCTTTTAAACTTGGGCCAGCGTTCCTCTACATGCTGCTGCCCTGTGCTTAAACTTTCAGTTCTTCAATGAGATATGACACTTTTGATTTTTATCTAGTTTACTGAACACACACACACACACACACACACACACACACACACACACACACACACACACACACACATATATATATATATATATATATATATATATGCTTGTTTCAGTTATTGTTTGTACTCTGTTAAGCTGAATAGTGCATATCACAGTCACAATACTAGAAAGAAACACGATATCCACTATGAACAGCTAAATCTAAGTATGGTGCAGAAAGGAGTCCATTTCAGTTGCTGTAAGATTTTTAAAGCCCTCCCTTCAAGAATTAAGTGTTTGGTAGATGATGATCTCTTGTTCAAAAAACCTTAAGGCAGTTCCTATTGCAAGGATCATTTTATACAATAGAAGAGTCCTTGAACTACAGTGTTTAACATTTCTTGTATTGTAAATTGCAAATGTATGCCCAAATTTGTATTTGTAATACCGAATATTTTTATTGCAAACATATATTTTGTAATATCTATTTCTCTGTAACACTTATTATTTTATAATCTTTATCTGTCTCTAAAATGTATTTTTTGTAGTGGGACTTAAGTTACTGTTTACTGTTTTTGTTTTGTAATCTCTGTCTATCTCTAAAATGTATTTTTTGTAGTGGGACCTAAGTTACTGTTTACTGTTTTTGTTTTGTTTTGTGTATTACCATACATTATGGCCAAAACATGGATCACTGGAACAACATATAAATTAAATAATAATAATAAATAAAAAGAGTCATTGCTGTCACAACCATATCATGTTCACTGATGTGGACATCCTCAAAGAGGTCAGGTCTGTTTGTTGTTGCCATTAGAAACAATATATTTTCATCATGAGAGAGGTTCCTAACTGTCTGTCCTAGGTAGTTTTCAGAGAAGCCATTTAGTAATGTCTCACAGGGTGTCTTACCACACCCATCACTAACAAAACTGTAATTTTCCCAATTGATTGTTGAATTACTAAAGTTCCCCCAACGAGTACAGTATGATTTGGAAACTTTCGTTCAAGCAAAACATTCTCACATGCAGCTTCAATTGCCATCATGGTGGCTTTGAGTTTTTTGTCTATTGCAACGAATTTCTCATTAGCCTATTCTTTTGATATACTCTTAAATTTTCCCCAGAAATCTCACTGCTGTTACTTTCAGTCTCAGCCATCTATAATTTAAGCAACCTTTATGTCTAAAGTTCTGTATTTTTGGTGATGGTTCTTGTACTTCCGAAAATTCAGTCAAAAGGACACAGCCAAATGACGCAATTCAAAATGGTTCAAATGGTTCAAATGGCTCTGAGCACTATGGGACTCAACTGCTGTGGTCATCAGTCCCCTAGAACTTAGAACTACTTAAACCTAACTAACCTAAGGACATCACACACATCCATGCCCGAGGCAGGATTCGAACCTGCGACCGTAGCAGTCGCACGGATCCGAACTGCGCGCCTAGAACCGCGAGACCACCGCGGCCGGCTGACGCAATTCACTGGTGGGATTGGTAAGTGGAGTCACAAAGTAGAATGGAGTTGAACTTTATGTCGCAAGATAAATGTTGCTTAATTTTTGTCATGTAACTGAAAACTGTCTTTACTCATTTAACTGTGGTGTCACTCCAGTATTCCATCATCTGGGGTGTCATATTAGTTGCACATGTGCACTGGGCTTAAATCATGAACAAAGAATTACTACAAACTATTTCATGTACAGCACTATTAACTTAAGAAAACTCTCAGACATGCACTTTTGTTCATGTTGATATGCTCTGAAGTTAGGGATGAGGGATTCTCTGAATGCTAAAATTGTATAAAGCATTGCTTTATTTAAATTTGTTTAAAATCTGGTAGATAGTTCCTTAAGACAGTATTAAGCTGACATATCATACATTCCACATTACACTTCAAGCCTTGAGAGTCTCTGTTTTCGTTAGTAGTATTATTTTTAAAATTTTGTAAGTACAGCATATATTTTTCGCAATATTGTTTTAGTTGAAGCTTTGTTATATAGCCGATTGGGTGAATAATGTTGTTTTTTTAATTTGTGTGATCATAGTATCCATAAATACCGTAGAATTATTTGTAGATTTCGAAACCATACTTGCAACTATGAAAAAATTAATGAAAAACACATAGTTTCCCATACGACTTTCATGAAACAGCGAGGTGGCGCAGTTATAGCACAATGAACTCGCATTCCGGAGGACCACGGTTCAAACCTGAGTCCAGGTTTCCTGATTGGGTTTTCATTAGATTATATTAGATTTACTTTCATTCCAATTGATCCGTAGTGAGGAGGTCCTCCAGGATGTGGAACATGTCAGAAAAACAACAATACACGACAAATATTTACAACTAAAACAAGTAAACTAATGTACCATTCCACAGGTCCCAAGTGGAATGATCGTCATTATTTAATGAACACTAAGAGTCATTTTACAAATACTAATGCACTGAATTTAAAATAAAAAAGTTTGTTATTTATTTATAAGGTAATAAACATGTAATACAACTACTGTAATACTTATTTACAATGAACACATTACTGCACTGAAATTATGCAGAAGTTATGTTGTACTTATATACAAATCAGTTGGTTTTACTAAGAAATTCATCAATGGAGTAGAAGGACTTGGCCACCAATAAATCCTTTAGGTTCTCTTAAACTGAATTTCACTGGTTGTTAAGCTTTTTATGGCTGGTGGCAAGTTATTGAAAATGTGTGTTCCTGAATAATGCACACCTTTTTGTACAAGACTAAGTGACTTTAAATCCTTGTGAAGATTATTCTTATTTCTAGTATTGATTCCAAGAATTGAGCTGTTGGTTTGAAAAAGTGATATATTTTTAATGACAAATTTCATTAAGGAATAAATATATTGGGAAGCAGTAGTTAGTATCCCTAGTTCCCTAAACAGGCTTCTGCGGGATGTTCTTGAGTTCACACCACATATAACTCTTACTGCACGTTTTTGTGCCCGGAAAACTTTAGCTTGGCTTGATGAATTACCCCAAAAAATAATCCCATATGACATTATGGAATGAAAGTAAGCATAGTATGCCAGCTTTTTCGTTCTTATATCCCCTATGTCTGACAAAATTCGCATTGCAAACAGAGATTTGTTAAGACGCTTCAGCAGTTCTGTGGTGTGCTCCTCCCAGTTGAATTTATTATGAAGCTGTAATCCCAAGAATTTAACACTGTCCACTTCTTCTATCTTCTTGTCATCATATGTTAGACATATACTCTTGGGACACCCCTTACAAGTTCTGAACTGCATGTAGTGTGTTTTTTCAAAGTTTAGTGACAAAGCTAGGAACCAGTGATTAATGTCCACAAATATTTTATTGCCTGATATTTCTAAGACTACACTTGATTTGCTATTTATTGCAATGTTTGTATCATCGGCAAACAAAACAAACTTGGCATCTGGTAATGTTACTGATGAAAGGTCATTGATATACACAAGAAAAAGTAAGGGCCCCAAAATGGAACCTTGTGGGACCCCACATGTAATTAGTTCCCAGTTGGATGATGCCTGATAGCTTGATACATGTCTCTTTCCTAATAACACCCTTTGTTTCCTGCCAGAGATATAAGATTTGAGCCATTTTGCAGCATTTCCCGTTACACTATAATATTCTAGTTTACTTAATAGGATATTGTGATTTACACAGTCAAATGCCTTTGACAGATCACAAAATATACCAGTTGCCTGCAATTTTTTGTCTAATGAATTA
The DNA here is from genome assembly GCF_023898315.1 of Schistocerca nitens. Taxonomy (NCBI): domain Eukaryota; kingdom Metazoa; phylum Arthropoda; class Insecta; order Orthoptera; family Acrididae; genus Schistocerca; species Schistocerca nitens. The sequence goes on from NC_064624.1 coordinate 109,279,859, forward strand.
AGCACATTTTCACTGTAAGTATAGATAGCCTTCTCAATATCAGAACCTTTTAGAAATCCAAACTGTGACTTTGACAGTATGTTATTTGAGATAAGATGGTTATAAAGACGACTGTACATTACTTTTTCGAAAATTTTTGAGAATGCTGGCGACAGTGAAATTGGACGGAAATTTGATGCAATTTCTTTATCTCCCTTCTTAAACAGTGGCTTAACTTCAGCATATTTGAGCCAGTCAGGAAATATTCCACTGATAAACGACTGGTTACACAGATAGCTTAATATGTCACTTAGCTCAGAATCACATTCTTTAATTAACTTTGTTGATATTTCATCATACCCACTAGATGTTTTTGATTTTAAAGATTTTATGATAGACACTATTTCTGTTGGGGTAGTGAGGGTCAAATTCATATTATAGAAGTTACTTGATATGTCTGGTCTAAGGTAATCCATAGCAGCATCTACCGAACCTGACAACCCCATCTTTTCAGTAACAGTTATAAAATGTTTGTTAAAAGTTCTGCTACACTATACACATCTGTCACCAATGTATCATTTACTCTTAATGCTATTTGTTCCTCTTCATGTCTGGTTCTACCGGTCTCCTCCTTCACTATATCCCATATTGTTTTTATTTTGTTATCTGATATGACTATCTTTTCCTTGTAATATATTTGCTTTGACATCCGTATTACAGTCTTTAATATTTTGCAGTATTTCTTGTAATGTGCTTTAGCATCAACATTAGAACTGTTTCGGATTGACAGATACAGTTTTCGTTTTGTTTTACAAGATACCCCTATTCCTCGAGTAATCCATGGCTTCTTTGTAGACTTTGCTCTAACCTTGGTAAGTTTTGGGGGAAATCAGTGTTCGAATAAGGTAAGCACTTTATTAGCAAAAATGTTATATTTTTCATTCATGCCATGAGCACTGTAAACATCAGTCCAGTGAATGTCTCTGAGAGTGTCCTAAAATAATCAATTTTTGGCTTACTGATTACCCTCTTGAGCTCAGATTTAACAGATTTTATATCCTGTTCAGTATTAACATTTAACAGAAGGAACTGCATGTCATGGTCTCAGAGGCCATTGACTATTGGACTTTTCTATAAAAATATTATCAATGACTGTTTGTGAGCAAGTGGCTATCCTAGTGGGGAACTTTACAGTGGGAATTAAGTTGAATGATAGTGTTACTAACTCAAATAAGTTCTTATTCGGAGAGTCTTTAAGGAAATCTACATTGAAATCACCAGCAACCACTATTTCTTTGTTTTTGGTTGTTAAATGGGCCAGTACAGCTTCAAGGTGGTTTACAAACAGATTAAAGTTACTTGCAGGGGCTCGATATACACTTAATATTATGAAGGATTTTTTGTGAAATTCTAATTCTGTTGCACATGCTTCCATATGGTGTTCTAGGCAAAATTTATGAATGTCTATGTTCTTAAATTTATGACAGTTCCTGATGAATGTGGCAACTCCTCCTTTCTCCATTTCTGATCTACAAAAGTGAGATGCTAACCTAAACCCTGTAACACTTAATACCTCTATACCAGTGGCCACATGATGTTCAGAGAGGCAGATTATGTCAGCTGGTTTTGAAGACTCTAATTCATCTATGCAGATAGTTAATTCATTAATTTTATTTCTCAGTCCTCGAATATTATGATGCAATAAAGACAGCTGACATTTCACATTGACTGAGTTAAAATTGGTTGGAGTTAAAATATCTGCTGACAATTGAAAATTCTTAACCAATGGCTGTTTATGCTGATGTAATAATCTGGAATTATGTTTTTTGATTTCTTTCTCAAACTGAAGGTTTGTCTCAGTTCTAACCTCTCTTAAAATTTGCTTTCTTTCTGTCCTCCCTACCCTAGAAAAGGGTCTTTTCTGAATCCTGTAACCACTAGTATTTTACCACTCATGACAGTGCCTCCCCCCTTTAACTTTCCTGCTATTTCCCCAGCCAATTTACAATTCCCCTTCCTGTTGAGGTGAAGGCCATGCCTAGTATAATCCCACCTACTGAGAGAATCAACATGAACCACACCAATGTGTGACCCTGCACCTGACATGAGCAGCCGTTCCAGCTCCAAATTAACTCTCTTGACAGAAGAGTTCAAATGAGGTCGGTCATGGCGCCCAAGAACAGATACAAACTCAACACTTGTATGCTTCGATGCTGATGCAATCTTCGCCACGTCACCTACTGGTGATCTGTCAATACTGTTACCTGCCCCACCCACTATAACTACGGTGTCTTCCTTAGTGAACACTTTGCAAAGTGACCCTAAATCCTCTGTCACCTGCTCCATACCAGCACTAGGTTTAAAAAAATTGGGGACCTGGTATTCTGATCCTAGTTCATCCTGAAAAAGTTGGCCAACACCTCTTCCATGGGAACTACCTAACAACATTACTTTCTTTCTGATTTCCCTACATTCTTACTTTTCAATTTGCTGCTGAAAGTTTGTTGTGCCCTGTCTACACCTGCAACTTCTTGAGGCTCACCAGCTTCTAACTGAAGCAACAGGTCAAATCTATTTTCCACATTCACCATATAGCTGTCAGACAAAGTTCTAGGCCTGTTCCTCCTGTTGCCTGTTGCCACTTCCCACCTCTCTTTACCCTTCTCCCTCCTTAACCTGTCAAGATCTCCCCTGGCCTTGTCTAACTCAGCCTGAAGAGCGGCAATTTTCCCCTCCTGTTCTAGTATCTTCCTATCTCTACTACAAATCCTACAAAACCACTGATGAGTTTCATTTACTTCCCCTATTCCCACGCCACTACAGTCACCCACATGGAAAAAAGTACAGCACCCATCACACCAAAGCCCCGACCTAACACTTCTACGGCAAGTCAAGCACTTTTCACTCATGATAAACGTAATAGTTTATTAAGAATAAGTCGGTTAAATTACAGATAAACACGAAAATATGGTTACACAAATTTGGCCTATACGCAACTGTGTGTAAACAAAAACAAAAGTGCAAAGTTTCTGAAACAACAACTTAAACTTTATGCTACTTTCCGGAAATACTAGTTAAATAATGAAGAGGTACGATAAGTTAAATTGCTGGAGAGAGCAAGGAACAACTAAACGAAATTCTATAGATTTGCTGCAGCAGAACGTAAACAGAAAATACGACTGTACGGTCTTTTCGCGTTTTCTGCTATATTACGTAAAGAAAAATGAAACCTTTAATGGTACGCTTAAACGGCACAATAATACACCTATTTACCACGTAATCAGTACTAATCTATATGTTTTATAATCTAAAATGACTTATCTTTACGAGAACACCAAAACTCGCTCTAGTCGCCTGGCTGCAGGGCTGACTTCCCTAAATCACTTCACGCAGATGCCAGGACAGTTCTTTTGAAAAGGCACGGCCGACTTCCTTCAGCAACGGGACCGATGACCTCACTGTTTGGTCCCCTCCCCCAAATTAACCAACAAACGACTTTAATTTTTTTCCTAGCAGATATGCAGCTCTGATTCCAAAACGACCTCCGTGGTAGGTTCTTTCTTCCGCGTTGATTAACTTTGACCACAGCAGCAGACGACTGTAGAGTGTAGTAGTTCGTGTCATGCGTTCGTACGGTTTTGTGTTGTATTTTTTGTGTAATATGTAAGGGATTTGATGGTGGAGACAGGAAATCACGGAAACACACATACTGAGTGCGGTACTAAGTCCATACTTAATTTTTATTATCATTACAGCTAACTGGCTCGAATGAAGTAGTTTGCCAATGGCTTGTAATGATGCTATAGCAACTGTTGGTACAATTATTATATTAGTTAAATTTCATTTATTGGGCACATTTGAACGATAAGTTTGTTTCACATTTAATTATTGTATCATCTTTGGCGCTTGTGGTTATGGTTTGAGATAGCCTTAGAATTTCGTAAGTAATTATTTCAGGTTATGTGTATCAGAACCAAACACTTGTTATTTTCAGTGAGCTTGTGTTTCCGCATTGCGAGCAGGAGGTGAATAGTGTTTAGACAAACATATTAGCACACATCACGTACCTGTGCTGTTCGGCAATTACAAAAAATACCAGATCGACGCGTGGGTATGTAATGTGCTTGCTGTTTTCCTTCTGTCCGATAAAATTGCTAAATGTTTCCCGTGATTTAGCAAAAGAACCGCCAGAAATTTTGATGTGTTGTCTGTAATTACCGGAAAAGTGTCTATAAGCTGTGGTGGTTAGAGAAAGTGAAGGTCAATGTGAAATACTTAGTGATTGACGAAAAAAGGCCCTCATGAAGTTCACACACACGCTGCATTCATATTATTATATTTACTTGCGTTGTGCATGCGAAGTTCGGTAACAATATTCGTGGAGGAAGGAATAGGGACAGTAAGAGTTTACTGTAATCTGATCTGTAGTTCGTCCGGGTTGTAGCGCAAACAGTTGTACTGCCGATACATCAGATTCGTTAGCACACGTTAATACAGAGTATTAGGGATTGGTTATGTTGGTACAAAAGAGAATGCTGTAGAGGGAATTCATTGTGTTGCGTTTTCCATGGATTTTCAATGTGCCTATGTGCTCCATAGTTTAGTAAATAGTGTTAACTGCTGTTTGTAGTAATGTGCACATTTCAATCTATGGAAGGATATGGGAAATGTAATAGACTCTGTAAGGCCTAATGGGTATGTGTAATTGCCACCGACGAAAGCATCCCAAAACCACAGAACATTGTCATGGGACGCCTATGAGAAAGCAAATTCACTAAGTCTTGTTAGAGGAATTTAATCGTTAAATCTTGACAGTTAAGAATCATTTATTTTTCTATACAACGTGCAGGCAGCAGTGTGTGTTTTTTAGTGACTGGATAACGATTGCAGCATTGCTCTATATTGAGTTGATAATGTTGAATATAGATGACTGTATAAGGAAACAGTTGTTAAAAATACATACTAAACTGACTGAAAAAAATAAATCTCTGTCTGCATGGGTGCATTTTCATGTTCTGCTGTTCTGAATACCATGAGCAAATATGGGTTTATAGATTGATTGAAAATGCAGGCAGTATGATTGAGAACTAATTCTTTTCTGTTCTTGCATACGTTGCTAAGAACATAATTATAAACCTCTTACATTATTCTATATATTAAGGAAATTGCAGGATACATTGACAGGCTTCGATATGGCTCAAGACTCATTTTCATCTTTTATTCTTCATACGTAAAATTGTCTACTGTAAACAGATTTGTCTGCTAAACTCACTTTATCTTAGTTGCTTCACATGACAATTAGAAATTTATGTGGAAAAAGAAAGATAAGTCAGCTACCATATTCAGAATAAGACTGATTACCACAAGCAAATGCTACTAAGTAACAGCAGTAACTGAAAACATTTGTTTCCATTGTGTGGGGGTTTTTGTTTTCTCTCAAACTGAGTTTTGATTTCCATTAATCACACAGAGGCTTCAGAGTCCTCATAACCAGCAAGTTGTCAATCAGTTCATTTTGTCAGGTTCTTAGTCCTTCAGCCATTTTTAAATTTTTCATATGCATCGACTCATTTTCTGCAGCCAGAAAATACTGCCTGTGCATTATGTCGAATAATGACACTGTAAACATATCACTTTTGCTTTCTTGTTTTTCAGTGGCTTAGGAGGGCAATCATGGACTGCAAGGGAACTAGTTGGGTGAAAAAAGAGAAGAATGAAATATATGCTGAATCAGAATCCTTGGTAAATAGCTTCTTGTTTTTTTTACCATTGTTTCATTAATTTCTTTTGTGTAATGTGGTGTGTAAACAAGCAGATTACATGTCCTGTTAGTCACATGAAAAATTTGGTATTGACTGTTGGTTTTGCTTCTTGACCAAACGAAGTTGACTGTTGGCTGTGCAACATATTTGCAATGGATTGGTGTCTTGTAGTATATGATGCTGCTCTCTAATATTTAATATGTTTCAAAATTTCTGCAGCTTATTTTTAGTGTGATGCTGGCATCCCAGTAGTCAATGATCACATGTTTGCTGTCTACTAGGAAATTGTCCATTGTTCTTGAGTTGTGACGTTAGCAATCACTTGTTACAAATTAATTTCCTGCTTTGAGATTTAGTTCGGTGTGTTGTTAATGTCTAGATTTGTTCCTTTTTTAGAAAGAGGTATTATTAATGGATATGATAAAGTAATATATGAGTGGACTCCACTTGCTAGAGTGCAGATGATTTAGCTACTACTGTAGATCAGTTGTGCCGGCCGCGGTGGTCTCGCGGTTCTAGGCGCGCAGTCCGGAACCGTGCGACTGCTACGGTCGCAGGTTCGAATCCTGCCTCGGGCATGGATGTTTGTGATGTCCTTAGGTTAGTTATGTTTAAGTAGTTCTAAGTTCTAGGGGACTGATAACCACAGCAGTTGAGTCCCATAGTGCTCAGAGCCATTTGAACCATTTTTTTGTAGATCAGTTGTATGGTTTGCTGGATGAATTGATCATATGCTATATTTGTGGTCAATTTTTAAGTTGGCCAGAGTTGCTTTCTCAGACAAGAGGGATATATATGTGGATTTATTGCAAAGACAATATTTGGCAGTCTATTCGTCATGGTGCCTGATCGAGAAATCTAAACTCACGACCTACAATATTTTTTTCCTGGTGTATAATTTTTGCTATTGTTCATCTAATTGGTTTTATATCCTCAAAGTTATTGTTAGCAATATTACCGTTCTTGATCTGTTTTTGTTTTGTCAGTAGGTATTCAGAATGTATTAAATATCGGGAAGTGGTAGGGGACCAAGAGTTGTTGAAGACATCCTTTGAGGAGCTTAATTACTATTAAATGAAAGAGCAGTTGGTAGTGTAATGTGCAACCCTAAAAAGGAAATGGTGGTAATGCTGATACTAAAAGGAAAAATGGAGTGTTACAGAATGTTTGCAGTGCTCTTTAACCAGTAGATCTTCACATTACCACTCTAAATATTTAGTATCAAATAAATTACTTAAATGTTAATATAATCACAGAGTTAAACTGTGTTGGCTCAAGTATGACAAGTCTGTAACATACAACATATGCTTACAGGTTTGGTGATCATAAAAGAAGTAATTACAGCAGAATGTCACTGTCAGCTTCAGGCAAATTAAAACATGCTAAAGTTACTGTTAGAGCTCACTCCTTGATTCAGTTTTTCTGAGATTAGCAGGATTTTGAATTTTCCAGTGTGTGGCCATCAACATTTTATGGAAAATTCATTCCTCTACGATTACATCCCCCAACACCCATGGCTTTCTGTTCCTGAACAGTACCTTTCCCAATGTCTGACTCTCTCCTAACCTACAGCCCCATCCTGGTCGCCATGACCAACTAGATTTTAACCCACAATTCTCCATTGAAGGCACCGCCTACAAACAAATCTACAGTACATCAAAGGGCATTTGTATGGCACCATGTTCTGCCAGTTCATTCATATGCCACCTAGAGGATTCCTTTCTAACCATCCAGAATCACAAACCCTTCACCAGATCAAGATTCGTTGATGACATTTTTATAATCTTATTGGTTTGTTTATTGAACCTGATCTGATTAGGTCCATCAGGCCCTCTATTAAACTGGACCACAGTTTCACAAATACTGTACTCTTTTTGTATCATATTTTCCTGAAACTAAGTTTTAATGACAAATAGTATTGCAATGATGTGGATGTCTCAATTAGCAATGTCAGTGAATAATACTATGAACTAAAAGTTAATACTGGCAGTACTTGTACTACTGCAGTTGATACCACTAGTGGTGCTAGTAGTGGTGGTGATGAAAGAATTTGAAGGAGTGCAAGGTAGGTTTTATTCTGATACAGTGTGTTATGGGGAAAGGAAATGTAAGGAGACTCCGCCAGCTAAGAATATTGGGAAACAATGTGGTTGCAAAGAATATACTAAGGGTCACTGTGAGGCCTGCACAGCCTAAAATTTCCTTTAGAGTGTTTTCCCAGAAACAGATCTCCTATGCCTTGTCTTGTCAGTCACAAATACAGAAGTGTCCAATTCCACCCATCTACTTTGATCCATGACGTCACAAATATGGCAGAAGCAACCATACACTACGACTCCAATATGGCGCCTGTGATGTCATTACATAAACATGACCACTAACATGAAAATACAATTAAAAGCCGAAAAACACACACACACACACACACACACACACACACACACACACACACACACACACACACACACACACACACTCTCCCAGTGCACTGTGCACTTATTTTCTCTTTCTCAGTTTTTCTCCTCCCCTTCCCCTCCCACAGTACAGCTTCCCAAAACTGCCGGTAGCAACCCATACTGTTTCTGCCACATCCTTGCGTGGTGTCACAGAGAACACTTTATCTTCCCCCCCACCCCTCCTCCCACCTTTACATTGCTATCCCTCTCTCCCTGCCCCGTGCTGCCTCATACCGCACAACCCACCCTAACAGATTGCTCATGCCAAAAGCTGATGGTCAACTCTCAGTTCTTGTAGACAGTGGCTGTGTGTGTGTGTGTGTGTGTGTGTGTGTGTGTGTGTGTGTGTGTGTGTTGTGTGTGTGTGTGTGTGTTTTCTATTTCAGAAGAAGGGCTTTGTCCAGAATCTCAATTTTTAACACTCTTTCATTGTACATGTCTGTGAGTCAGTATAGAAAGTAAACGTGCCAATTTCATGTGGATGGGAAAGTGAACTGGGACAAAAAAGTCTGTGGAATATGCTAGGCCGAACATATAGTGCTGCCTGTATTTGTTTACCAGGCTTAGAATACTAATAGTTTTTGATATCTCTATGACTCTGTTGCTGGCATCAGGAAGAATGGTAAGGAATGTGTTGCCGGAACACAGTTTACAAACAAGATACTGTAAGTAATGCAAACATCCACAACCCAAGGCATGGGCTACCATGAACAGGAAACTCTCACAAAGTGAATGACCTCAAAAGTTTTATTTATTATTCCCTCCCTGCTTCATCCACATCATTTTAAAATTTCAAAATAAAACTGTGTGATTGGCTAATAGAAAATCCATATTACAATTAGTTGTATGGTGTGGGTATTGTTGATTTCAATATTAACGATTCTGGTGGTACCCACTGATTTCACTACACTATTGTTTTTTGGAAATAGGGAAGCGTCCGATCCCGCCCGTCTGCTTTGACCCATGACGTCACACATATGGCGGAAACAAAAACAAACACACACTTTCCACAAGAAGCCTAATGACACTAACGGGACAAGCGCGGGAATGGGGTGTTTTGGGTGGGGGGCAAACGAAGTGTAAACAAATTTAGACGCCTTGCGTAGCTACAACGTGTAAGTGAAGACAGCCATGCATGAATACCCACCCACCTCCCCAGGGGTCGTAACCCCTGCAACCCATAGAAGATAAAGATGCTTCAGTAGCTGATTAGTGTTTTTTGTCTTTTTTAAAAAAAAAGTCTCACGGGGAAGAACGAACAGATCAGAAAGATAAATATAATAAACTAAAACAGAAATTGGAGGAAACAGATAATTAAAATAAGTAATAAGTGTTTTTAAATTAAAAAAAAATCTCACGAGATTGAACCATCAGATCAGAAAAGTAAATAAAATAAGATAAAACAGAACTGGAGACAGCCACACTCAAACCAAACTTCGCGCCGTCATGACGTCACACACGACAACACCCTTACGTCACGGGTGAAAGCCCACGCGTGGGATCGGACGCTTCTGTCGACCCTGTTTTCTTATATGATGAAGCGCATTTTGTATGTAATAGTTACCGATAAGTAAATAAAGATTATGGGAGTAGGAAATATGATTCAAAGTAGCAGCATAGGAAAATGATGTGCAAGATGGTAATAAATTTTCGAATTTCTTGTCACTGATCATTCATATAACTTTAAGATCATTACCATTGAAATGCTCCTTACTGTCACTGAGAAGGCCACTCTGTAAAGAATGAGTCATTTATTCTTTGGAAGTGTCATAGACTTAAAATATGTGATAATTTTTTGTAATATATCTAAAATTGTCTTCTTGAAAGAACTCCTGGCAGATTTTTTAAATGGATGAGCAAGTGAACCAACAGGTAATTCTAGAATTTGTGTGACTGTATGAAATTAAGCAGTGTTATGTTATGGCGCAATTTTGGTGAATATAATATAGATTGACTTGATGCACTTGTCCATGCTAGACTACCCTCCACAAACCTCTTAATCTCTGATGACTGTCACCTCCTACATCCATTTGGACTTGCTTCTTGTCTTCAAGCCATAGTGTCCCTCTACACTTTTTACCCTCGCATATCCCTCCATTACCCACTTGACTAACCCTAAAAGCCTCAGAATTTGTGCTATTAACAGGTTCGTTGTGTTAGTGAAATTGGTCCCTATGTTCCTCCCCCATTTGTTGTTTCATCTTCCCATCAAATCTTCAGCATTCTTCTGTAGCACATTTCAGATGCTTCGATTCTCATCTTGTCTGAATTGCCTATCATTTATGTTTGACTTCCATACAGGGCTGCACTGCAAATATCTTCAGAAAAGACTTCCTAACACTTAAATTTATATTAGATGTGTACAGTCCTCTTTATTAGGCACATGTTCATTGATATTGCTAGTCTTCACTTTATTTCTTTCTTACTTCGGTGATTGTCAGTTACTTTGATGCCAAAATAGCAAAAGTTGTCTACTACTTTTACTGTCTCATTTTCTAGTCGAAGCTCAACATTGCCTGATTTATTTCAGCTATATTCCATTGTTTTTATTGATGTTTGTCACAGAATCATCCTTTAGTGATGATATCCAATTTTACTCTTCCGAGTTTTACCTCCCACACATCCCTTCATTGACAGTTTCAAGATGCCTGTTTTGTTTGATAGAATTACATTGTCATTGGTAAACACACAGTTTGCTTTACTTTCTTCCAGATTTCCTTCGTGTCTTCATCGTACAGAGTGCATATAAGATGTAGGCTACAAGCCTGTCTCATTTCCTACTCAATGCTTCCGTTTCATGTCTTTAAAGTCTTACAACTGGTGCCTGGTTTCTGTGAAAGCTGCAAACAAACTTTTCTTCCTGTCTATTTATTCTGCTGCTGTCCAAACTCCAAAGGGTACAGTCAACTCCACATTCTCAAAAGCATTTCAGTAAATCTTCAAAATCTGTAAACACAATTTTGTTTACATTTAACTCATCTTCTAAGGTAAGCCATAGCATCAGTATTGCCTTGTGTTACATGTTTCTGGTACCCAAAGTGATCTTATGTAAGGTTAACCCTCAAAAGCTTTTCCATTCTTACAAGCATGTCATATTAATCTGATAATATTCACACCTGTTAGTACCTGCCTTTCTTCAAATTTGACTTATTACATTCTGGTTGATGTATGACTGGACGTCAACTCTCATATCTTGCACAAAAGCGGAATAATTTTGTCATGGATGGCTTTCCCATGTATCCCAATAATTCTGAGGGAATGTCATCAACTGCAATGGCCTTGTTACTACTTCGCTCTTTCTGTGCTGTTTCAAATTCTGGTCATGTTATGATAATTCCAGTCTTGTCTGCAACTACTTCCTTTTCCCATTGTGGAGTAAGTTTGTTCCCCTTTGCCTTACAACCATTCTTGTTTAGTTATATTGCATCTTCTGTCAACATCATTCCAGTAATGTCTGTATTCCCTTTTGTCTGCTTAAATAGCTACACGTTTGTATTTTCTCTTTGCATCAATTAAATTCAGTATCGCATTAGTTGTGAAGGTATTCCTACTAGGCCTTACTTTTTACCTATGTTTCCTCCTGCCTTCACTGTTTCATCTCAAAGCTGCCTATTCATCACCCAGTGTATATGTACCCTCTATTTATCTCTTTTTGCCTAATGCTCATTTTCAAACCATCAATGAGTTTTGGTTCATTCAAGTTTATCCAAATCCCATGTACTTAAATTCAACTTTTACCGTTTCTTCAAAATTACTCTGCCGTTAATAAAAACAACTCTAGCCAGAGTCCACATCTATCACTGGAAATGTTTTGTAGTTTACATTCCTGTTTCGAAATCTTTGTTTTTGACATTACATAATCTGTTTGAAACCTTTTGGTTTCTCCATGTTATTCCACATACACAAAGCTTCTTTCATGATACTTGAAAAAAGTGTTTGCAGTGACTAATTCATGCAATGTGCAAAATTCTACCAGGTGGCTTCCCCCTTTCAGTCATTTGTGCCATTGGATGTTCTCTTAACTATTTTGCATCCTGTTCCTACTACTGAATTTCATTACCTTCTAGAATTGGTTTTCATCTTCCTTAGATATTGAATAATTACTCATCAAAATTTTTCCTATTCCATTATTCTGCTGGTCTGGTTGCCATACAAATTTCTACCATTGTTGTATTTTCTTCATGCCTATTTCAGCTATGGTAATTCAGTGACATTGCTGTTGATAATAGCTTACTCATATTCCTATTTTCTTGCTCATTACTAGGGCTCTCCCTGCATGATGCCTATTTGATTTTTTGATACTCTTGTACTGATCTGACCAGAAGTTCTGTCCTTTCTGCCACTGCACTTCAGTTCGTACTACAACTGGATACAACCTATCCATTTTTGCTATTTAAAGTCTCTAACCTTCCTAGGCTGTTGTTGTTGTCTTCAGTCCAGACTGGTTTTTGTGTGTGTGTGTGTGGGGGGGGGGGCAGGGAGGGGGGGTTTGAGGTTTTCGGGCGCTAAACAGCGTGGTCATCAGCGCCTAACTGGTTTCGTGCCTCTCTCCATACTACCCTATCCTGTGCAAGTTTCTTCATCTCAAAGTATGTACTGCAGTCTACATCCTTCTGAATCTGCTTAGTGTATTCATCTCTTGGTCTCCCTCTTTCATTTTTACCCTCCACACTGCCCTCCTATACTACATTGGGGATCCATTGATGCCTCAGAACATGTCCTACTAACCGACTTCTAGTCAAGTTGTGCCACAAATTCATGATCTCCCTGATTCTATTCAGTAACTCCTCAGATGGTAGAGCACTTGCCCGTGAAAGGCAAAGGACCCGAGTTCGAGTCTTGGTCGGGCACACAGTTCTGATCTGCCAGGAAGTTTCAACTCCACATTAGTTACATGATCTACCCATCTAATCTTCAGCGTTCTTCTGTAGCACCACATTTCAAAAGCTTCTGTTTCCTTACACACACACACACACACACACACACACACACACACACACACACACACACACACACACGCGCGCGCGCGCGTGCAGAGAGCTGAGACCACACTGCCAAGCTGTGGTCTCAGCTCTCTGAGACTGCGATCATGCGAGTGTGTGAGAGTGCATGACAAAATTGTGTGAATCTTTTTTATTGTGCCTATCACGACTCAGCATCTCTGCTATATGGTGAGTAGCATCTTTCCTTCTCTGGTATTGTTACATTCCATCCTGGGTTTTCCATTGTTTGATGTTTGCTTCTATTCTATTCTTGTTTAAACTGTTCATCATCTGTGTCGTCCACTTTCATACAAGACTACACTCCATACAAATACTTCCTGACACTTAAATCTATACTTGATGTTAACAAATTTATCTTCTCGAGAAAAGCTTTGCTTGCCATTGCCACCCTACATTTTATAATCCTGTCTACTTTGACCATCATCCCGTCTGTGGCCATCCTGATTTAGGTTTTCTGTGATTTCCCTAAATCGTTTCAGGCAAATGCCGGGATGGTTCCTTCGAAAGGGCATGGCCGATTTCCTTCCCAATCCTTCCCTAACCCGAGCTTGCGCTCCGTCTCTAATGACCTCGTTGTCGATGGGACGTTAAACATTAACAACCACCACCACCACCACCACCACCACCACCACCACTTTGACCATCATCAGTTATTTTGCTCCCCAAATAGGAAAACTCATGTACTACTTTGTGTCTCACTTTTAATCTAAATACCTCAGCATCACTGATTTAACTCTACTACATTCCATTATCTTAATTTCGCTTTTGTTTATGTTCATCTTCTATTCTCCTTTCAAGACACTGTCTCTGACAAAATTACAATGTCATCGGTGAACCTCAAAGTTTTTATTTCTTCTCCATGGATTTCTGCTTCAAATTTTTCTTTTGTTTTCTGAACTGCTTGCTCAGTATACAGATTCAATACCATCAGGGATAGGCTACCACCCAGTCTCACTCCCTTCCCAACTGCTCTTTCCCTTTCATGCCCCTTGACTCTTATAACTGCCATCAGGTTACTGTACAAATTGTAAATAGCCTTTTGTTCCACGAGTTTGACCTCTGCAACCTTCATAATTTGAGAGAGAGTATTAAAGTCAACATTATCCAAAGGTTTCCCTAAGTCTACAAATGCTAGAAATGTAGGTTTGCCTTTCCTTAATCTGTGTTCTAAGACAAGTTGTAGGGTCAGTATTTCCTTATGTTTTCAAACATTTCTGTGGAATCCAAACTGGTATTTCCCAAAGTCAGCTTCTACCAGTTTTTCTATTCATCTGTAATGTATTCATGTTTGTATTTTGCAGCCATGACTTACCAAACTGATAGTTTGGTAAATCTCACGCCTAGTTTGGTAATTTTCACGTCTGTCAACACCTTCTTTCTTTGGGATTGGAATTATTATATTCTTCTTGAGGTCTGAGGGTATTTCACCTATCTCCTACATCCTACTCACCACAAGGTGGAGTTCTGTCAGGTCTGGCTCTTCGAAGGCTATCAGTAGTTCTAATGGAATGTTGTATACTTGCAGGACCTTGTTTCGACTCGGGTCTTTCATGGCTTTATCAAACTTGTCACACAGTATCATTTCTCCCATTTCATCTTCATCTACATCATGATCTATTTCCATATATTGCCCTCCAGTACATCACCCTTCTATAGACACTCTATATAATCCTGCCACATTTCTGCTTTCTCTTCTTTGCTTAGAACTGGTTTTCTGTCTGAGCTCTTGGTATTCATCCAAGTGCTTCTCTTTTCTCTAAAGGTCTCTCTAATTTTCCTGTAGGCGGTATCTATCTTACCCCCTAGTCATATATACTTACCCTGCTAAGGTATGTAATACTCCACACTCAGACATATAGAGTGCCTGTCCTGCTTTTCCTGATAACATCCTCCTGAGTAGCCTCTGCCTGGAGATCTGAATGGGGGATTATTTTACCTCCAGAATATTTTGCCTAAGATAATTTTGTACAGTAGAGCTGCATGCTCTTGAGAAGAAAAAAACAAACACAGGTGCAGTTTACCTTTGCTTTCATCCATTTGCAGTATTGGCACAGGAAGTTGGTTAATGCTACAAGGCCAGGTCAGTTGATCATCCAGACCATTGCTCCTGCAACTGCTGAAACGGCTTTTGCCTCTCTTGAGGAACCATGTGTTAGCCTGATTTCTCCTCAGATAATACGTATTCGTGTTTGCACTTAACTGTTTTCAGTATCGTTCACATGCCAGCAACCCTACCTTGGCAGTGTCTGTGGTTCGTTTGGGGTGGGGACTGCGCACTATTGTTTAAAGTGCTGTCTTGGAGCAGAAGAAATAGTTTCAGCATGTATATTTGTAGAATTACTTAGTTATCTGTATGAACATAAATAACAATTCTGTGATACTGTTTTGGTACACATACAAACAAACAGATGAAAACTGTTGCTATGTCTTAGTTACGAGGCTGTAACTCCTGGTTTCAGGATCAGTTACTTTAACAATTACCCTAACCAAGCATGCCTCCAGGGCTGCCAAGGGGATGTTACTTGTGTGTCCTCATAGATTTTCATCTTAGGTTCAGGATTTTAAGGTCAGTGACCAGCCAATAATTTTGTAAAGCAGTATGACACAGTTCTTCATAGAAGTAGAAACAAGAAATACATTTGGCAGTTGGGTGATTTGTGAGTGCTGGTAAGTATAAAAAATTTATTATACAGTTGTTTGTAGATGAGTGCATAGGATAACAATATAATAATCATAAAATTGGTGGTTCAGATAACACTGATTGCTACCAGTTCTTTTAGTTTTATTTACATGTAAAACAAATGGTAATTTTAATCCATGCTGAACCATACTTTATTAAAAAGTTATTTTTACTTATAAGTTACATAAAATGCAAGTATTGTTGAAAAATTACAATTTGGTACAAAAATGAAGAGCATCAAATTGAAAATAAAGAAATCTCGCAGAAATGTATCAAAATTTTTGTTTTAATATGTCGAATGTTGAAAAAATGTAATCTTTACTAAACCGTTACAATTAAGTATTTGTTAAATTTGCGAGTTGTTAGTAGACATGGAAGTTTTCAAAAATTAGTAGTACTTACTAGAAGATTCGAACCCACCAGCTTTTTCATTAAGGCGCTTTGGTGCTATAGTCTCAATTACCAGCAATTGTGTTAATAATTAGGAAATATTTTGTAGTTGACAGCTCTCAGAAATCTTCTGACCTTCAATGTCAAATTTTTGTAGTTGTTTGGTAACTGCGTAGTGCTAGTTTAGGGAATTGATGTTCCAGCACTAAACTCCAAATATTCTGAATCTGAAGTAAATTAAAGAGGATGATCTGAAAGATACAGTTTTCAGTCAAGTTCTTATTGTTGCAGGGATGTGCCCATAATGGTTAAGGTGATAGCCCATAAAATGCAAGAAATCCTAGTTTAACTCATCAGTGCAGCCAAAATAAATTTTAATGTCTGCTGTTACATAGACGATTCTCTAATATTAGGCAGTCATTGGATCAAATTGTGAATGTTTCTGATCAGCTTCAATCATCTGGTATTCAAAATTGTATTGGCTGACTGCATTGCAGCAGAATTGTGAGTGAATAGATCAATTGATTTTACTTGATCAATGACTGTTGGATCCATTTTTATTCTTGCAGAGGAACTGCTTTCTTTCTAAAATCATATAGGAGAACAAAATTATCTGCTGTTCAGGTCTTTAGCTCCAAACATGTTTCCTGTGCCTCTTCTTACAAACTGAAATGACCTGTGCATTTTTATATTCCCATGAAAAGCCAGTGTTCCATAAAGTAACATTTCAATTGCCAGAGGTTGTTCTGCAAGATCCACTTGTCTTATTTAATCTGATGGCTGCCACTTCAGGTCTAGTGGTCTACTGTGTAGAAAAGTTTGGTTTTTCCTTCTCCCTCCTGTCCCCACCTTAGTCAATTATGTATCTGTCATTTTAGTATCTATGTTGCAGCCAAAAATGTGAAATGCATTTTTATGTTCTTTAGTGGAGAAACTTTGTAAGGCAAAGCATTGTAATTGACATTTGTGCTACTGTCTTCTGTTTTGCTACCATGTGCATCATTGTCAACTTGCCTTTGTAGAGTTGTCTTTGATCCCTTTTCTAACATTTTTGTACAGAAGTTCTGGGGTTTTCATTTTTTGTTTCATGTTTTGCAAGATATGATCTTGCTTATAAATTAATGGAAGGCTTCTTATATAGGTTGTCTTGGTGGTTCTCATATGTTCACCTTTTGGTTGGCCATCGAGATTCAGGGGATTTAGCTTCATTTGTATTTGCTGTACAGATATCTCCTGTCATGTAACTATGTAATGTTGTTAACATTTGCAGGTCCTCACTGTATTCCACAACATTCCCCATGCTGGGTGTATTGGCTGTTACATCATGTTTGATCACCTTACCAGGTTTGTTAGGCAGAAGTATGTTCCTATCTTTCAGAATTTGTTTTTAACAGTAGCAATCTGTGATGCTTCAGTAGTCCAGTGCTCATGTTCCAATCTCTATATTTAGAGAATTTATTATTTTGGGCATGTTTATTGCTAACAGAATAAATATTTTCCTGTTGTGTGTGTTTTCTAAACAGTTACACAGGCTAATTTTTGGAAAACATGTTTTGTAGATTTTCACAGGAATTTTTGTTCTCACAGCTGTGCTAATGTCACAGGATGTGATTTTGAGATGAATGAGGTCAGATTTTCCTCTTGATATTTAGATCTATGTTTTTCATGGATTCTCTAAATTTCTTCAAGGAAATGGATGGACAGCTCCTGATAAAATGGCATGGCTCATGTTGCATATATTTGCTCAACCTCATGTCATGTTGTACTTCATTGATGTAAAATTCCTCACATCTTTCTCCCCCATCTGAAGGCATGCATCTTCAGTTATGTAGCTGACAAGTATATATATCCCTTCACTGAAGTATAATAGAGAAATTCGATTTGTATACAATATTTACCAGAGTATATCTTAAGCATTAATCTGCTATGATGGGTGGATGTTGGAACTCAAATGGCTTTTTTCCACATCACATTTCACACTTTAAAATTATTTTTTCCTCACATTTGATACTTATCTGCATGCAGATTTAAAATTTCAGTAACATGCAATGAGATAAATGCAGATTTATCTCATTGTACAGTAAAATGTATTACTGCCTGTGTTCTGTGGTGCATCTTTCTAATGGGTGCTCTGTATGGAATATCAGATTTTGTAGCTAATCATTTCTATTTTTCCTTCCAGTATTGTGTGTATAATGCCACTGTTAGTTAATGAAACTCTCAATCTGGTCTTGAGTGCTTACACACTTTTCTAAGAGTAAGAGGATTGATTCTTGAATGGGTGTGAGGCTACAAATTCAAGTGTTCTGGGTTCAGTCCCAAGCATCATCTGTCACTTTTTCACATGGAAATTGTCTATGTGGAAAATGACAGTTTCCATTCCAGTGTGATGCTCTAGGTCCTCATGTAACTTACTATGTCAGTGAGTTCAGAAGTTGCACCACAAAATTACATGTCCATTTCGTAGAACTCCACTCACAAGGTATAATTCTTTTCTTTACTGAAAACAATGTTTATATTCCTGTGTCAATCACTATTTATGATCACTTGGGTTTGACACTAAGTTGGAACTTCTCTCTCCCTCCTCTGCCTGTGCCACAGTGAAGGCTCCAATAAGAATATTTTTTGATTTTATGATGACCTCAGCCCCTTATTTTCTGACCTGTGTTATTCAGTGGAAGATGATAGGGTACCTCTGCAAAGCCCATGAGGGCACTATGGTCAAGAAGGAACTAAACAAGTAGCAGGTTACATGCAGAATGCATTTTTTAGGCTAGAAAACCACCTGTAAAGACAATAAGCAGGTAAATGCAGACCTAAGTGTGCGTCACCTAATTTTGGTACTGAGGCATACTACATCCAGTAAGACAATGCCTAATAGAGCACTAAGATGTTAATAATTAACTCCAGGTTGTTGAAAGCTTTACTTTTACTTTGGGTTTGCATTTGTTTTTGTGTCATTTGACATGTATTTTCCTCAGTACCAAAATTAGGTGACGCACACTTAGATCTGCATTTACCTGCTTATTGTCTTTACAGGTGGTTTTCTAACCTAAAAAATGCATTCTGCATGTAACCTGCTACTTGTTTAGTTCCTTCTTGACCATAGTGCCCTCATGGGCTTTGCTGAGGTACCCTATCATCTTCCACTGAATAACACAGGTCAGAAAATAAGAAGCTGAGGTCATCATAAAATCAAAAAATATTCTTATTGGAGCCTTCACTGTGGCACAGGCAGAGGAGGGAGAGAGAAGATCCAACTTAGTGTCAAACCCAAGTGATCATAAATAGTGATTGACACAGGAATATAAACATTGTTTTCAGTAAAGAAAAGAATTATAGCTTGTGAGTGGAGTTCTACGAAATGGACATGAAATTTTGGGGTGCAACAAAATTGCTTCATAGGTAGGGATTTGGTGATCGGCCAACCAAACTCACAGGAACATAATTTAGTTGCAGATGATAATCTATCATTACGTAGAAAGATATAGAGGATCATATATAAACTAGAAATGTAGAAAAATTAGGTAATAATGAAAAGACATAAACTGTTATGAGATCTAATTTTGTTAGGCTCATAATTACTTGAAACGTGTAGCTGAATAAAAGTACTCACTGATGATGGCAGAAAAATGCTGAAACATTTTTGGGCATTTATAAGCAAAATGTTTGCACAACAGGTGGATCATAAATTCCAGCAATTGTAGTATACATTACTCAAACTCACCATTGGAATACCACATCTCAGATGGAACCTTGGCGAACACAAGATGTTAACATGTGTCTTATGCCCTGTAGTTTTATCCTCAACACATTATTTTATTTTTCCAATTTTGTTACATAAATAACTCAGAGTTGCTAGTATAATTAGTTGGAAAGATGATGTAGGGGTATGCATCACTTCTCCACAGTGGCATGTGTCACCACATTTCCTCATAGTGGTGTGTATCACTACACAAGGGTGCTGTGTGTCTCTCACTCTTCTGACACTGAATTTCACAGTGAAGAGCAACCCCTCACTGCTTGGTTGGATACTGCAGTGAGGCATTCTTGAGGTCCAAATAAGCGAGTTGCATTGGTTTGGGTGTCCAATCAACAGTAATCTGCTCATCATGCAGCCAGTACCCTCCCTTTCCTTTTGACTGAAGACAAACCAGCAAGGTCAAGAACACTGGAAAGCTTATGGGCCTGTGGCATCTTGACGGGAACCAGGGGCCTCTGTCATTCCTTAGTACTAGCCATGGAGACCTGGTAAGTGCAGGTACTTTAGGTGGACATACGTTACCTTGAAATGGCTTTTATGTGCCCCCATTAATAACACAGTTCAAGTCACAACTCCTGTGGACAGGTTTATTAGCTAAACTGCACAAACAGTGCTCCACGTACTGCACTAGTTTATGGTAGAAAGTAGATATTTCTATCATGTCTCTGGACCAATTTGTTGGCAGCCAATGGGAGGATATTACATTATAGACAATGCACAGCTATTAACCAGCTCAGTCCTGCCATTAACATACAAACTAATCATTTTGTTGATGGCCTTTACTTCACAGCATGCTTTTGATACATGTTGACAATTCTGCTAATGTAATATCATATACGTGTCTATACAGAACACATGTGCAACTTTGATTTTGAAATTTTATTCACTTTATTTGATATAAAATCCTGGTTTTGGCGAGTGGTATTGTCTGCATAGTCCTATCTTCATGTCCTTCTGCTGCTTACAAGAGGTTCTTGTATTGGGGTGTAGAGCAGTGTTCACTGCCTCTCTTCAAATACTATTAACAGCTTTCTCTCAGAGATGGATCTATGTTGTGACAGACTGATATATAGCCTTCTCTGAGGTTTAGGTTAGCCTCAAAACTGACACTTTGCCCTTATTTCCTGTTTTTGTCCACAGTCCTGCTGGATACAAATCAATACCGGAAAGAAAAGTGCAAATATAATTGATGAAAACCCAGTGTTACATTGTTACTTTTTTTTGTTTGGCCACTGCAAACGGGCTTTTTCCCTGAAAATTCACTTTGATCCCACTCTAACATCTGATACGTCAAGGTAGTTGTTAGATTAAACACTGTGTTTGTCTTTCCATTGAATTAAAAATATGTAATTGGCTACACAAATCGGCTGTTCAGCCATCATAACTTCCCATTACAGCCTGCAACAGGTGTTACCAATATACACTTAGGGGTAGGAGAGGGGATGGCCCATGAAAAAGTTGTACCAACTTATCTTGGATTGTCATATTTTCCTCCAGGGTTGCAGATGCATAACTTCATTTCCTGTCTGAGGTGTTTTTTAACTTTATAAATAAATAGAACTTTGCAAAGAACTTATGTGGCTTCTACGTGCAAAATAGTAGTGAGATGCATTGAACTAGCTTGCTGCATCAGTGTTTCCACATTTACACTGGGGAAAAACAAAGTGCCATCTTCAAACCTGCAGCTGTCAAGATATGTACTTGATGCAGTCATCTACATTGTGCCATGACTCACCCCACACTACTGTCAACAGTAGTTTCCTTATTGTGGTGGTTTGTGACATTATTCCATGGTGTCAAAAGACCCCTGTGTCATAATTATAATGTGTCATATGAACCAAATTACGTTTCATGTAATTGAAAATTCTGCTCCCAGCCGATTGTAATGGGTACATTCAATTGCCCAAATGAAATTTGTAGTTTCTCATAAATGGCCAGTTCTGTTTTCTTGCAGATTCTATTTATACCATATTGATTGAAATAGGCTGAAAGGGGGCTGGAAGGACTGGAACCATCCAAAAATAAAATTAACTTAAATTCCAAAATTAAAATCAAGAAATGCTGTTGTGACGTGTCAAGTGATTTGATGTGAATTCCATTTGAACAAGTGATAGTTCTGACTTCCAATAAATATTAGTAATATCAGGTCCAATATCTAAAAAGAAAACAAAAAGTGAATATTAGCATTATACAGTAAGAGCTTACACAGTATAAATAAGTTAAATAGCAGGGTGGAGGAATAGAATTTAAAGCTAATCAAATACTATAACAGAAAGCTTAGGTTACATAAAACTAACTTTTGTTTTGTAAAATTTTATGTTTCGCTTTGTAAGGAGTTAGCATCTGAACCAGTATTTTACATGTAATAAGAGAGCTCGCAGTTGATCTTGGACTTATGAAATGAGTGGAGAGCTCAATAGAATTGTATTACAAGCTTGAAGCCATTAACCACATCACACCTCACCAAGCATTTTGCAGAAATTGGCCAGTTTCTCCTGCTCCTGCACACTTCAAACACGAAAGGTTCTCTATTCGGCTTAATTCATACAGCACACAGTTCAGTTTAGTAATGTTACTGGAGTTTCTCAGTCGTGCAATTGCAGATATCATAATAATAATTCATGTTGGCACCTACATAAACACTGTGAGTAATCAACATCTTCCATTCATTAGCAAATACAGTGCATTTCTGTGCAGATAAATTTATTCAATTCCTCACAATAATCAATAAATGATGCAGTAAAACAGTAGAAATTCTAAGGTTTGTCACATAGTATAATTTGCTTAATGATACACAGAAATGTCTGCCTGCTTACGCAAATCCTGACGTGCTCAGTGCCTTGCGTCAATGCTGGTGACTGGGACCATCTCTGGCAGAGTTGCCTCAAATCAAATTACAATGGTGGCACACTATTTAAATGTTTAAATAATGCATGAAATTTGATGACAGTGGCACTGGTGAAAAGGAGAAAATTACCATGATATTTTACATGGCGTGTGTAATTTTTTCCATGAAATGAAATGGTATTACATTAGTGCAATTTTTTTTATGAGCCAACTATCCACAATAACATGTCTCCCTTGCAAAATGAGCGAAATTATAGTTGAGAAAACTAACAACGTGTGTGTGTGTGTGTGTGTGTGTGTGTGTGTGTGTGTGTGTAATAGGAGTAGCTGCTTGGCAAGGATGAAATAATTTGTTGTTTGGTTTATGTCTGATGTGTCTATCTCCAAATTAAACAGAGTCTTGGTTTCAAATGTATGGATCAATTGGAATGAAAGTAAATCTAATTTAATGTGTGACATTTTCTTGTTACCAAATGCCAGTAAGTGAATACATGTGACCAATATCTTTTTAGCCCCACATGATGTGTAACCATCAATCAAGCGCAAGGGACAGAAGCTTTGAATATGCCATTCTTTCTTTTTTCAGTTTCTTGAAGGTCCGCTAAAGATTGTAACGCCTAGTCTTCATATAAAGCAAGACCTAGAACTGAAACAGGAAGATGGCATTGAGCGTGATGTAAGTTTTCACATCGGTGATGTATTGTGCCTGAAGTACTGTATGAATATCATGAAATGCATTGGGTGCAGTATATTTCAGTGATCATAAATGATGAAACATTAAAACCTAGGATATTAGCACTCCTCCACAATGTTTATAGAATTTCAATTGACTGTAGGTATATTGTTCGGTTGTGTGTAATGGTATTTGAATGAAACTTGTAGGAAACATAAGTTTATTAACTGTAACCCAAGGTAATTTTATTTTACATATAAAAAATGAATGCCTCAAATTCGTTCTTGGAACAAATGTACCAAAGATGACTTCCTTCCAGCAGCTGTCAATTTGTCTCTGTCAGAGTTCTATAATAGAAAAGATGTAAGAGGTAAAGCAATGAACTGTAAGCAGTATGTTATCAGATAAGTATTGTATTTGTCATACTATTTCTTTTTGCTGAAGTATTTAATGAAAAACAAACTGCATTACAGCAATTGTTTGCTCTGTGTAAAAACAATGGGTTTATCCAGTATGCATGCCATAAATTTACAGTGTAATGGAACATTGCTTATCCCAAACTACTTGCAAAGAAAAAACATTGTGATAGCAAGAATTTTTGTGAACAGCATTGAATTTAGTACATTATGGTGATTGTGAAATTCCATATTAGTTTAACTATCGCCATAGTGTGCTAAATTTAATGCTGATGGTTTCTCAGGTCTCCAGCCACATGGTAGCATTGATATCACATGATGTTTCAGGAAGTGTCATATTACCCATCTTTTGGCGTAGTGTCAAGGTTCATGGGGAGCGGGCTACTTATATGTGCCATCACCCCCCTCCACTAGACCTCGGGTGGCTGTGGTGGTGGGGATGGTGGCCGAATTCGGTTCTCGGTGTAAGCATTATGTCTGTGTCCACAGCAGAGGGCATTGACGGTCATGCTCCTGATGGATTGCTGCTATCGCAGGGTTCCATGCTGCGCTGAGTTGGTATCAATCATATCTGTTGACAAGATTGTCATGAATCCTTATTTCTGTGGATTGCTTGATAGTGCTTTCCCAGAAGCCAGATGCTCAGCACAGTACTTTCATGTTTTTGAAGTCGAAGGTGTGTTCCTCATTTATGCTGTGTTCTGCTGTGGCTGATTTTTCTGTGTGGTCTAGTTGCACTTACCTGATATGATCTCCGCAGCATTTAGATATACAGTGCTGTGTTTGCCCGAAGTATTGTTTTCCGCATTTGCATGGTATGCTATATTATACTCCTGGTGTGTTAAGGTTCAGCGGATCTTTGGTAGAACCTAGGAGCTCCCTGGTCTTTGATGGTGGTTGGAGAATGGTTTTGATATTGTATTTGCCCAGAAGTCGTGCAATTTTGACCAGGAGCAGAACCGTATATGGAAGGAATGCAAGACGTTCGTCTCCTTCTTCATCATCATCTTTTTCTGGGGTTCGCTCTGCTTCCTTCTGTTAACTGCTCTGTTGATCTGTGTTTGACTGTAGCCATTTTGGTGGAAGACTTCCCTCAGGTGTTAATGCTCGGATGGTAGGCTGTCTTTGTCACAGATGGCATGCACTCTATGTACCAGGATGGTCTGTACTGTTTCTCTTTGTGCTGGATGGTGGCAGCTTGTTGTATGAAGGTATAGGTCTGTGTGTCTTCTTCCTATGTACTGCAAGACCTAGTGAACCATCTGCCTTCCTCTTAATTAAAATATCAAGGATGGGGAGCCAGCCATTTTCCTCCATTTCCATTGTAAATTTGATGTTCGGATGGATGTTGTTGAGGTATTCCAGAAAATCATCTAGCACCTTTTTGCCATGTCCGCACATGACAGAAGTGTCATCGACGTAGTGGAAGAAGTGATTTGTTTTCTGTCTGGCAGTTTGAAGGGCCACCTCCTCGAAATGTTCCATATAGAGGTTTGCAATCACAGGAGCCTGTGGGGAGCCCATGGCCACACCATCAATCTGTTCGAAGAATTCCCCGTGGCACTGAAAGTAGGTGGTTGTTAGTGCATGTTTGAAGAGCCTGACTGTTTGTGTTTCAAAGTGCTGGGCTAAAAGTGCCAAGGAGTGTGGAAGGGGCACTTTTGTGAAAAGCAACGTCACGTTGAAGCTCATGAGTAGGTCTTCCATTTGTAGTCACATGTCCCTGAGTATTTTTACGAGTTTGGCCGAGTTTCTCACATGGTGGCTGCAGGCCCCCACAAGGGGTTTGAGTAGTGTTTCTAGGCATTTAGCAAATCCGTAACAGTGAGAGTTGATGGAGTCTACAATTGGTCCAGAGGTACCCCTTCCTTATGAATCTTAGGGAATCCATAGAGGCTTGGTATTGCTGGTTCTCTGAGGTACAGGTGCTTCTTCATTGGGTCAGGTAAGTCAGATTTCTTCAGCAGAGCTATCGTCTTTCTACTTATCGTCGTGGTTCGATCCTTCTTCAGCGTCTTGTAGGCCTCATCTTGTAACAGCAGGTTTTCTGCTGGTACTCGGCAGTGCTTAATAGCATTGTAGCATACCCTTTGTCTGCTAGTAGGATTGTTGTATCATGGTCATCTCTAAGGGACCAAAAAGCTGCTCGTTCTTCTGCAGATATGTTATTTTTAGGCAATTGAAATCTGTCGATTATTCTGGAAGTTTCCCATCTGACTTCCTCTGCTTCCTCCTTGGGAAGCCCTAGTACTGCTTCTTCCATGCCACTGATAATGTCTCATTTCGAGTTTGTTCTGGGGATGGGGGCAAAATTCAATCCTTTCTTGAGGACTGCGATTGTGGCAGCAGCCAGTTCTTTTCCAGTCAAATTGACCATGGCTCTGGTGTCATTCATCTCCTTTTTTGTGAAAAAACATTGCAAGATATCAATGCTACCACCCGGCTGGAGATCCGAGAAACCTTCATCAACAGTTTACGCCGGGAAAGCCTACAGTTAAATTTAATGCTATTTACAAAAATTTGCAATACTTAGTAGAAATCTATGTTTTGTAACGGTATCCAGCTCTGTGAACTAAGTTCAGTTGTGGTGAGCATTAGAATTTTTACTGGGTAGATGTGATTGGAAAATGAAAAAAAAACAGAACTCTCACATTTCAGATTTGGGATTAGAGAATGCTGCTGAAAATTAAGTGAACTTATAGGAGGGTTATGGAGTCCTCAGCAGAACAGTCGAGGAAAGAAATGTATGGAAAATGCTGATGAAAAGAAGGGACAGGATGATAAGATAAGTGTTAAGACATTAGGTAGTGAACTAGTCAGATGTGTTTCCTTTTCACTTGGGGAAAAATGCTACTATTACACATATCATATAGGAACTTTAAATGTAGTTAATTTTGTTATGTAGTCTTTATATCTTGCAAAATAATTGTGGCAACAAAATAGGAGGCATTAGAGCTAATATAGATGCTTCCTGGCAATTGTTCTCCCCAAACACCACCTTCAAATAGAATAGGAAATGGTGAAGTAATGGATGTAGTGGTATCAGAAGCACCCTCTGGCATGCACCATTAGGTGACTAGTCTAGTGTAGATGGAGGTGTACAAAGAATCAGATATTAATAGGCAGGGATATGGACTATAATCACACATTTATTATGAGACACATTTGGAAGAGATTATGAGAGAATAAGGAACCCATTTCTTAAAGATCACAGTAATTACAATGATTGCACAGCACTGAGAGTGTGTTGAAAAACATCGTTGTCGTTGTCCAAGTGCATTCAACATAATACTTGAGAAATTAACAGTGATATATGGATGGGAGAATCTGTGCTTGGGACAGTCATGGCAAATTCCAGAACTAAAAAGGTTATCTGTAGCATGTATGAAAGTTGGTCTGTAGAGCATTATCCGAGGAAACAGATGTGGTGGTTCTTCCTTCCGGAGTAATGCAGTGTGTGCCACTTCATACTGAATTTCATGTTTGCCACCACTGAGAACTGTTGACACATGGGTACAAGTGACAGCTGAATGTAAAGCACTATAGCACAAGTACATCAGTAACTTTGAAATTGTGAAAATGATTGTGTGTAAAATCACAATCTCCAGTAAAATTAAAACTGAGGCATGCGATGTGTACTTACCTCACAATTGCTTTGGGATTGACACTAGAGCAGGAACACATGGAGATGCAAAACGAAGTTCCTTAATTCTTCCCTGACTGTTCGCATGATCTGACATTTCATTGAACACACTCAAATTTGCATACTAATCAGTGTACAAAGGTGGAAGTGGGATCAATAGATTCTGGAAGAGTTTCACTACATTCTCATTTTAGATGTGTTTGTGGCAATAAATTTTTAATTTTATATGCAGAATATTTTCGAAAATGCATTGTTCAATGTTCCTGAAAATTTGACTTGCAGGGAAACTTTGTTACTGAGTTTAAGTGTACAAATTGTGTTAACAAATTATTTAATATATATCTTACTTTCAACAGCTCCAAACTCTGTCAGAGATGTCTGACATAAGATTAATTTAAATTAAACATTATGTGTGATGCTCTGCTCATGTGATAAGGTATCAGTCATCTGTTTCGTTGAGAGAAACACAGCACAACATTTACGGTTAACATGACATTACATTTTCTGATCAATCATTACAAATCTTTATAGCAAGAAAGTTAACCATTTTGGTAGAGGTATGGAAATTTAAGTATGAAAGTAAGAAGAGTAGTGATAACATCATTCACTACCTTCCAATTGCAACTATTATGATGGAAACAATGAAGATTTTGTTAGTGTCATTAGCACTGAATTCCTGAGGTGCACTTCATTTGATTGTAGTTGCCAATAACAGCTTTCTTAGTAACAATTAAAATTTATGAAAATACAATCTGCTCTGAAAGAAAATACACCACACATTCCCTGTTAATTTTCCTAACAACTTCATTACTGACAATTGAACCTCCCCATCGCACCCCCCTCAGATTTAGTTATAAGTTGGCACAGTGGATAGACCTTGAAAAACTGAACACAGATCAGTCGAGAAAACAGGAAGAAGTTGTGTAGAACTACGAAAAAATAGGCAAAATATACAAAGTGAGTAGTCCATGTGCAAGATCTGCAACATCAAGGATAGTGTGAGCTCAGGAGCGCCGTGGTCCCGTGGTTAGCGTGTGCAGCTGCAGGGTGGGAGGTCCTTGGTTCAAGTCTTCCCTCGAGTAAAAAGATTAATTTTTTAATTTCAGACAATTATTATCTGTTCGTCCGTCCGTCAAATGTTTTCGGTTCCCATTGGAGAGGCACGTCCTTTCGTCTACTAATCACATGGTTTTGCAGTGCACTAAACTTATTACAGTGAACAGAGATGTCAATGAACGAACGGACAGATCATAACTTTGCGAAAATAAAGAAAGTAAACATTTCATTCAAGGGAAGACTTGAATCAAGGACCTCTCGTTTGGCAGCTGTTCACACTAACCATGGGAGCACGGCGCTCCTGAGCTCACACTCTCCTTGATGTTGCCTACCTTGCACATGGACCACTCAGTTTGTATATTTTGCTAATATTTTTCATAGTCCCACACAACTTCTTCCTGTTTTCTCGATTGATCTGCGTTCAGTTTTTCAAGGCCTATCCACTGTGCCAACTTATAACTTAATCTGAGGGGGGTGCGATGGGGAGGTTCCCTTGTTAGTTCCCCAACTGTGGACAGTGTACCTTTTTACTTGTTTCATCACTGTTCTGCAGCATAATTGTCAATTTAGGTCATTATCAATTCTGTTGGGTTGAAGTGCCAGTGAGAACTTGTCAGCCTAATTATTTTTTGCCTGTATGTTTTGTCAACCTGTCAGTTTTTGTATGTGGGTAACTGTGGTTTATGGAGAGGTATTGGATTTATATGCTCCATCTTTTAAAATGTTTCACTTACTTCCACTTACAGATGCTGAAGTCAATAATTTCCTCCTTTTATTTTAGCATAAGGTTCTCGTCAACAACAGAACATCTGGGAGCACTATCAACCACAGATGTTGATGATGTAGGCAGATTATGCACAAACAATTTATCTCAACTGATTTTGGTTTTATATAGCAATGCCTGGAACAAGAGTGATATCGATATATCCACTGAATAACATTTGCTGAAGTGGCTTTTAACAGTCTTAAACACTGCACACTCCAGAACTGATAACAGTAATGACAGGTAAAATTTCAATCCTGTAAGTGTACAAAATGAACACAAACAGAAACTCTTAGTGCAGTGAGCGATTCCATAGGACAGCAAGCTGCCTAAAACTGAACTGTACTACACTTGCATAGTATATTGGCAGTGTGGTGAAGGTCTATCCCTTGGGATAGAGTGTGAATGTATGATCTCCAGTCTTTGAATGTGTCCACACTATTTCATGTCTAGCTGCCAGTCATAAAGTAATTCTGTATAGAGTTTAATTAAATTACCCTGTTGCTTTCTAGAACCAGGTCCTTGATTGTGACACAGGCAGGCAATGCAAAACAAATTTTGCAGGTTGAAAATCTTGGACATTATCTTGGGTCCAGTGCAAGACACTACTGATGATTGGAGAGAAGTCAAAAGAATACATTGTCCAGTAATGGGTGTCAAATGCCTGAACTCATTTGAGCTAAAGCTGTGAGTGTGAGAACAAGATAAGTGGATAAATGAGGGCAACAAAAGGCAGGTGACGGCTGAAGACGAGTGATAAATGGTGTGTGGATGGGAGAAGCACAATACTGCTACTCGAGGCAAATTTCTAGGTCGCCAGATGATGGTCGGTCGGTCAGTCAGTCAGTAAGTGCGATGTTGTGAAGTATACAGTGTAGGAGAGAGCTGTCAGTGTCTCTGCAAAGAGCACAGTGAAATGTACCACAAGGTGGAATCATGGGAATGTGAGTTAGAAAAGCTGATCAGCAAATTTTCTTTGTATGGACTGATTTGCACAAGCTGTATTAATTCGAATATTCTTTGTTATTTACTTGAAGGTCTGTTGGGAGTATTTTGCCACAGAGATTGTATCAGTGAGGATCCCAGACTAAGTTTGGGGTGGGATGATCTGGAGAATATTTCCAGCATTCAAATCACTAATATTGCATGTAGAATGAGAAAAGTCACTGGCTAGTTGAAATAATCATAGATCGTGAATTTTCTAGAGATCAGCAGTATATTAGTAACCAGCTGAGTTCGTGGTATTGCCAGGGTAGGTATATATTCCAATCTGTTAGTCCATCTTCTCCTACCACAATCATTCCATCTCCTCCTTTGTCACTCTTCTGTCTCCTCCTCACCCATCATTTCCCCATCTTCTCACCCACTCTCTCTGCCTGTCTCGTTCTTGCCCTTTCTCTCTGCCCCTCAGCTTCTCCTCAAGGTGTGTAGTCCACCTATGAGCTCCTTTGCAGGCAGAATGACATACCTGTCTACTTACAGTGTCACGTAGCCATAGTTCTTCAACTACCACCTTGAAAAATAATGTATGGCAGCAATGTGAAACACATACCAAGCAGCAGTAGGAATCAACTATTTCTTATGACTAGTCACAGCCATGTTCCAGTTATAGTTGTGCTCAATGCTATGGGCTGGTGGAAACTTGTTAACAAAATTAAATTTTCTTGTTGATGAGAAAGCAATGACATTGCCGAGGCAAAGGATGAACGAATACACAAAACAAATATTAAATGTCCAATTTTCTGTTTGCAAGTTGCGGCAAGAAGTATGTAATACTGAGATGAGTAGAATTGGAATATCTATGTCCGAGGAAAAGCAGCAACATGTACACAGTATCAATGCCCAGGAAATGTGATAAATGTGTTGTATGGCAGAAATTCTGTGAGCTTATGAACAATGCAAAAAAGTACCAACTTTGCTAGAGGTTAACAGCTTACATTGAAGAGAAATGGACTGCATAGCTAGCAGACAGTCCGACAAGGGGATAGGAAAACAGACTGAGGCTGCTGTTATTTAAAGTGCTGGGTATCCCACCCAAAAACCATTTGTCATGGTGGCGTTTGTTCCACATATATTGACAAATTTAAAACTCTCTAAAACATCACAGCTCATTTAGTAGAACAAATGAGGTTTGTGGTTTAGATCCTACTACACAATGAATTTTCCTTCTCTTTTCCTCTACACTTCCAGTACTGTCACACTGGATGACAGCTGATAACGATCTTCTGTGCATGTCGTGATAGGAAAATCAGTAAGATACTTTCGTTGCACTATGAACGTTATATGTACAGCTTGCCACTGGTGCATTTAATTTGCAATAAATTTAAGAAACAACTAACTAGGGACATTATGCGTCCTTTGTTTTTTATATTAATTTTACAGCCATTAACCAGTATAAGATTTAAATTCAGCTTTCTTAACCCGTATTTTCAGTCTTATGCCAACACATGCTGTCACCAACAAATATCCCTCTGCAGATCCGCGGTAAGAATAAGACTGACAAGGGAACCTCCCCATCGCACCCCCCTCAGATTTAGTTATAAATTGACACAGTGGATAGACCTTGAAAAACTGAACACAGATCAATCGAGAAAACAGGAAGAAGTTGTGTGGAACTATGAAAAAATAAGCCAAATATATAAACTGAGTAGTCCATGTACAAGATAGGCAACATAAAGGACAATGATAGCTGGTGAGCGCTGTGGTCTCGTGGTTAGAGTGAGCAACTGCATAACGAAAGGTCCTTGGTTCGAGTCCTCCCTCGAGTGAAAATTTTACTTTCTTATTTTCGCAAAGTTACAATCTGTCTGTTCATTCATTGACGTCTCTCATCACTGTAATAAGTTTAAAGTCTGTGTTTTGCGACCGCACCGCAAAACCGTGCAAGTAGTAGACGAAAGGACGTGCCTCTCCAATAGGAATAGAAAACATTTGATCGCAAGGTCATAGGTCAACCGATTCCTCCACAGGAAAACACGTCTGATATATTCTTTATGACACTGGTGACGGCATGTGCGTCACATGACAGGAATATGTTGTCGACCCACCTAACTTGCACACTTGGCGAATGGGTAAAAAGATTCTTCTACCTTGCCCGATTTAGGTTTTCTTGTGGATGTGATAATCACTCCAAAAAAAGTGATGAAAACATAAGAGTTTGTCACATAAACTGCATCAAATGAATGCAACAGTTTCAGTCGCACAGTTTTCCCTGTGCTCTGTCAAAACATATGTTTTTTACGTTTTCAAATGTTTCCGTGCGTAGACCGTCAAATTCTGTATATGTCCAAGCAAATCTGAACATGTCCTGGAATTTTGGAGAGCGAAGTTATGTGTGAGTGCCTGAACTTTGATAATTATCTGAAAAAAAATTAAAATTTTCACCCGAGAGAAGATTTGAACCAAGGACCTGTCGTTCCACAGCTGCTCACGCTAACCACGGGACAATGGCGCTCGGAAGCTAACACTTTCCTCGATGTTGCCTACCTTGCGCATGCACTACTCAGTTTGTATATTTTGCTTATTTTCTTCATAGTTCCACACAACTTCTTCCTGTTTTCTCAATTGATCTGTGTTCAGTTTTTCAAGGCCTATCCCTGTGCCAACTTATAACTAAATCTGAGGGGGGGTGCGATGGGGAGGTTCCCTTGTGAGGTATTCCTGCCTGTCGTAAGATGTGACTAAAAGGAGTTTCAACCGTTTCGGCCTTTAATGTGATGATCCCTATTGGGGTTTGACCTCCATTTTAAAAATTCTACAGGAGTACGAGCCTTTTGGGAAGGACACCTTACGTCGTGTACCACCGGTCCTCAGTGCACTAAGACCTTGACACTCATCATCGTAACTGTGTCGTAACTGCACCCACTGTTCATCAATTTGGGCCTAAACACCTGATGGGTTGCACAGGTTACGCCCGTAGTGCGTCCCCATCTGCACCTTCGATCATGATGGACTTTACATGGCACCCGAAATCCAGCACGGTAGCCAGCCCGTTGTGGTGGGGTAGTCATGTACCCTCTAGGTTGTAGTCCCCTGACAACACAGGGATCATACTGCCGGTACCTGAGCTGCACCCTCCGCACGTAAGCCAAGGAGTAGATGCCCATCTACCTGGGGCATCAGGACTCCCGGCAATGGTCATCCCGCCAGGTGGCCCTTGCTGCGGCTGGGTGGCGCACGTGGGGAGAGCTCCTGTTCAGAGTGGATGGTATTGGGGCGGACGTTTCGCAGATGAAACGTCAACATGCATCAGGTCGCTCTGCGGCCGCGTCTTCTAAGAAGAAAAGTTCTGTCTCCATCTCTGGTTCTGGTCCTTCTGCCTTTCCCCCTTGGCCACTCCCTGGGACGAAGGACAGGCCCGCCGGCTTGGGGCGAAATACTTCCCCCACTATCTAGTCTGTTCTCGGACTGATGGAGGGACGTTCGCCACCTCCAAGCCCATGTTCTTTTTACAGCATATCGAGGATATCTTCGGAGAAATCGAGGCTCTTAGTAAAATGCATTTGGGGTCCATTCTCATAAAGACCACCTCCGCTACACAGTCGGCGACGCTCCAGGCATGCGACCGACTAGGGGACATCCCAGTGTCCATTGTCCCACATCTGGCGCTCAATAGGACGCAGGGGATTATTTTACATCAGGACCTCCTGCTGCAATCTGATGAGGAGCTCAGGGCCAACCTGGTGCGCCGTGACGTGCATTTCGTCTGGCGAGTCCAGCGTGGCCCCAAAGATCGTCGCGTCGACACTGGGGCCTTTATCCTTGCCTTCGAGGGTGATGTTCTCCCGGAGAAGGTAAAGGTGATGTGCTACCAGTGCGACGTGCAACCTTACGTCCCACCTCCTATCTGATGCTTTCGATGTTTGCACTTCGGCATATGTCGTCACGGTGCGAAGCTGAACTCCTTTGTGGCGATTGTGGACGTCCTCTTCATGAGGGACATTCATGCAACCCATCACCTCGGTGCGTCAATTGTCCTAGCCTCCACTCGCCTAGATCTTTCGACTGCTCTGTCTATCAGAAGGAGAAGAAGATACAAGAATTGAAAAACTTGGACCGTCTGTCTTATTCTGAGGCCAGGATGAAATATGACCGCCTCCATCCCGTGATGTTGGCAACATCGTTTGCTTTGGTTGTGTCCACTCCTTCCGCAGTATTCTCACCCCCATCCTGTCCCCACTCCCTCCTCACCCCATCCAGGGTCTATGCCTCCGCCTCCCAAATCCCTTCCTTCCAAATATTCCTCCTTCGTGGCCCCTGCCCCCTCTGCCCCAGGGGCCACCCCTCCTCCTCTTCCTCCTCCTCTTCCTCCTCCTCTTCCTCCTCCTCTTCCTCCTCTTCTTCCTCCTCCTCTTCCTCCTCCTCTTCCTCCTCCCCTTCCTCCTCCCCTTCCTCCTCCCCTTCCTCCTCCCCTTCCTCTTCCTCCTCCTCTTCCTCCTCTTCCTCCTCCTCTTCCTCCTCCTCTTCCTCCTCTTCCTCCTCCTCTTCCTCCTCCTCTTCCTCCTCCTCTTCCTCCTCCTCTTCCTCCTCCTCTTCCTCCTCCTCTTCCTCCTCCTCTTCCTCCTCCTCTTCCTCCTCCTCTTCCTCCTCCTCTTCCTCCTCCTCTTCCTCCTCCTCTTCCTCCTCCTCTTCCTCCTCCTCTTCCTCCTCCTCCTCCTCCTCTTCCTCCTCCTCCTTCTCTTCCTCCTCCTCCTTCTCTTCCTCCTCCTCCTTCTCTTCCTCCTCCTCCTTCTCTTCCTCCTCCTCCTTCTCTTCCTCCTCCTCCTTCTCTTCCTCCTCCTCCTTCTCTTCCTCCTCCTCCTTCTCTTCCTCCTCCTCCTTCTCTTCCTCCTCCTCTTCCTCCTCCTCTTCCTCTTCCTCCTCCTCTGCCGCCTGAGAAGCGATCCTCTTCTCAGGCATCCATCGGTGAAACGTTACAGACCCCGGCTTCCGACCCCCCCAGGGGGTCCACAACTCTTTTGTGGATACGTACATGGCGAGCACGGGGCCCTGAGCTATTGAAGCCTTCTTTCTCTCCAGGGCTTCATTTCCTTCCCCTCCTTGCTCCTTTCCCCTCGCCCTCTCCTCTCCCTCTCTTGGTATCCCTGCTTATGTTGGCCCCCGCTATCCTCCTGGTTCTGTTGGTTTTACAATTAGGCTTTGTTGCGTAATCATCTCCTCCTTTTGGCATTCCCTGGTCCCCCTCTGGGGTTTGACCTCCATTACAAAATTTCTCCTCCGTAGTGTGAGCCATTTGGGGAAGAGCACCTAGTGTCTCCGACGTGCACCCTCCTAGTAAATTCCACCTTTTCTTTCACGTTATTGTCTGATGCTAGGATGCATAGCCAGCACAGTAGCCAGTCCATGTGGTGGGGTCGCTATGCACCCTTTTGGTTGAGCCCCCTGAACACACAGGGATCACACTTCTGATAACTGAGCTGTGACCACTACATGCATGCCTTGGAGTGGTTGCTCATCATCCTGGAGCATCGGAACTCCCGGCAATGGCCGCCGTGCCAGATGGCCCTTGCTGTAGCTGTGTGGCGCCCGTGAGCAGAGCCCCTGATCGGAGTGGGTGGTGTCAGGGTGGACGCTATGCAAATGAAATGCATATTGGTCCAGAACTCAGGCCGCTTGTCTGCGGTCGTCTCTTTGCGTGGAACTGATTTTTCAAGTGCTGCTTCTCTTGCCCCTTCGGCCTTCTATTTCATGGCTACCCCCTGGGAAGAGGGTCAGGCCCATCTGCTAGGGGCGAAACCTTTCCCCCATTATCTAGTTTGCACCAGGACTGATGGAGATACTTTCACCAATACCAAACCTTTATTCTTTGTGGAACACATTGAAGACAAGTTTGGTGAAGTGGACTCCCTGAGCAAGATGCGGTCAAGTTCGTTGATGATCAAAACTGCTTCAGGTGCCCAATCTGTGGCCCTTCGTGCCTGTACCCATCTTGGCACAATTCTCCATTACCCCCCACCAGTCTCTAAATATGGTTCAAGGTGTGAGTTTTCATAGGGACCTCATCCTTCAAACTGATGAGGAACTTCGGGACAATCTCGGACCGCGGGGTGTTCACTTTGTTCGGTGTGTTCAGAAGGGTCCTAAAGACAATCGCATT
This sequence comes from Schistocerca nitens, assembly GCF_023898315.1. NCBI lineage: Eukaryota > Metazoa > Arthropoda > Insecta > Orthoptera > Acrididae > Schistocerca > Schistocerca nitens. Next base: position 109,316,386 of record NC_064624.1, read on the forward strand.
GATACTGGTGCCTTTATCCTGGCCTTTGAAGGGGATACCCTCCCTGAGAAAGTTAAGATTATGGTTTATCAATGTGATGCGAAGCCGTACATCCCACCTCCTATGAGGTGTTTTAAGTGCTTGCGTTTTGGACACGTCTTCCTGCTGTTCACAGGCCCCTCTGTTTGGTGACTGTGGACGTCCACTCCATGAGGGGAGTCCCTGTGTTCCCCCTCCTGTGTGTGTAAATTGTCATGGCGGTCATTCTCCACGTTCACCAGATTGCCCAGTATATAAGAAGGAAAAGAAGATATAGGAGTATAAGTCCCTCGATCGTTTAACCTACACAGAGGCCCGTAACAAGTATACACATCTTCACCCTGTGTCCATGACATCTAATTACACTTTGGTTACATCTTCACCACTTCCTCCCCCTTCCTTACCCCCATCCTGGACCCCTCTCCTTCCCCCTCTCCTTCCCCCTCTCCTGCAGCTCCCACACCTTCTCCTCTGGGCGCTGCTACCCCTCCCCAGCCGGAGAAGTGCCCCACTCCTTCGGCGTCTGCTGGTCAAGGGTGCCTCTCCCGGGCTGCCCCTTCCTGGCACCTTCCAGGCCAAAGGTCTTCTGCCACACGACGACCGCGAGAGGCGCGGTCTGTCGGCCCCCAGGTCGCCCGGTCTCTTTCCGTTCCTGATCATGCTGCAGCTGGCTCCTTTATGCCACACAGCCCTCCTCGATCTCAGCCTGAAAAGAAGAAGAAACATAATTCCCGAGACAAAGAGCCTCTGGTGTCACCGGAGGTCCCATCCCCGACTTCACAACCGGATTCTGACCTGTCGCTCATGGATGTCGCCCTCTCCTTGTCGGTGACGGGTGGGGACCCGGATGTATGACTGGCTTTAGTTTGTTCAGCCCCCATTTAAATCATTGTTGTGTGGTTCAACAATGGAATTGTAATGGATACTATTGTCACCTTCCGGAATTGAAATCCCTTCTTTCGTCTTACTCTGCAGCTTGTGTGGTTCTCCAGGAATCTCATTTTACTGACGCTCACTGTGAGTGAGCGTCAGTAAAATGAGATCACCGACCCTTCGTGGGTACCGTGTTTCCTGTCGAAATCGGGCTTCTAGTGGCGTTTGTACGTTGGTTCATACAGAAATTGCTAGCACGTGGATTCCTCTTCAAACTACATTGGAAGCGGTTGCTGTTAGGGTACACCTAGACTCTGAGGTTACGGTTTGCAATCTTTATCTCCCTCCTGACAGAACTCTTACACCTGCTGCCTTAACTGCCCTTCTTCAGCAACTTCCTCCTCCCTTCCTCCTCCTTGGGGATTTTAATGGTTATCATACCTTGTGGGGCAGTGCCTTTCCATCTAGATGAGGTCTTCTCATAGACCAGCTTATTGCAGACCACGACTTGTGCCTTCTTAATGATGGCTCCCCTACACATTTCAGTGCCAGTCATGGTACCTTCTCTGCCATTGATCTTTCTCTTTCTTCTCTCTCTTCTCCCTTCATTACACTGGTCGCCACACGACGACCTTTGTGATAGTGACGATTCCCCGTTGGTTATCTCAATCCCTTCCCGCTCCCTGATGGACAGGTTACCTCGTTGGTCTTTCCAACGCGCCGATTGGCCTCTATACACTGCACAGGTCGTGTTTTCTCCCTCTTTGTTGGGTTGTATTGATGACGTCTTACGTGACGTGTCTGACGCGATTGTTCGCGCTGCTAGCCTTGCTGTCCTGCGCTCATCTGGACCATTTCGTCGCCAGCGAGTCCCGTGGTGGAATACGGCCATTGCCATCCATGATCGCCGTCGAGCTTTGCAACACTATAGGAGGCACACATCCGTAGCCAGCCTTGCTACCTTTAAACACCTCCGCGCTAAAGCCCGTTATTTAGTCAAACATAGCAAGCGGATATGTTGGGAACGATTCGTTTCTTCCCTTGGTCCTACTGTCCCTCTGTCACGGGTATGGGCTACACGTCACTCTATCCAAGGTTGCCATCGGCAGTCCACCCTCCCAGGCCTTCACCTCAGAGATGGCCTTTGTACGGACCCTTTAGTTCTTGCAGAACATCTTGCGACCCATTTTGCAGTGGCATCAGCGTCAGCCTCAGCCTCGTATCCAGCTGCTTTCCTTCACGAGAAACAGTGGGCTGAAGCTTCAACCTTATGTTTTACCCCTTGTGAGTCAGAATCTTCGAACAAACATTTTATGGGAATTTCTTTCTGCTATATCTTCTTGTCATGATACGGTCTCTGGCCCAGATTCCATTCATAACCAACTGCTTCAACATCTCAGTGCTCCACAACGGCAACATCATCTTCGGGTGTTTAACCGTATCTGGCTCCAGGGTGATTTCCCTTCTCAGTGGAGGGATAGCATCGTGGTTCCTGTCCTTAAGCCTGGTAAGAACCCCCCTATCTGTTGACAGCTTTCGGCCAATTAGTTTGACCAATGTTGTTTGTAAGTTACTTGAACACATGGTAGCCCGTCGGCTCAATTGGGTAATCGAATCTTGGGATCTATTGTCCCCTTACCAGTGTGGCTTTCGAGAGGGATGGTCTCAAATCGATCATTTACTTCGCTTGGAATCTGCAGTTTGGCAGGCTTTTTCCCAGCGCCGCCATTTGGTTGCAGTGTTTTTTGACCTTCGCAAGGCGTATGACACGGCCTGGCGCCATCACATCTTACTTACCTTTCATCAGTGGGGTCTTTGGGGCCCACTCCCGATTTTTATCCGCCAGTTCCTGTTCCATCGGTCATTCAGAGTTGGAGTTGGTACTGTTTTTAGTTCTCCACAGACCCAGGAGGCGGGCATCCCACAGGGTTCTGTCTTGAGTGTCCTTCTCTTCCTCACTGCTATCGATGGACTTGTGGCCTCTGTCGGTCCTTTGGTCGCCCCTGCACTGTATGTGGATGATTTCTGCATTTGGGTTATTTCCTCTTCGATGGCATCTGCAGAACAGCAGCTCCAGGGAGCTATACGGCGTGCCTCTGCATGGACCCTCTCGCACGGGTTTCAATTCTCTCCTTCAAAATCGCGGGTGGTCCACTTCTGTCGCCATACTACGATCCACCCTGATACAGAGCTCTATCTCGATGCACAACGATTGCCTGTGGTCCCACAGTTTCGTTTCCTGGGTCTTCTTTTCGGCAACAAGCTCACTTGGCTGCCCCATATCAGACTTCTGAAGGTAGGATGTATCCGTAAACTCAGTGTCCTTCGCTTTCTTGCCCACTCCTCTTGAGGTGCGGACCGTTCCCTCCTTCTCCGTCTTTATTGGTCTCTAGTTCTGTCTCGCTTGGACTATGGTTGTCAAGTTTATGGTTCAGCTGCTCCTTCCACACTGTACGTGCTGGATCCAGTCCACCATCGTGGTATCCATTCGGCCACCGGTGCCTTCCCTACTAGCCCTGTTGATAGTCTCCTGGTTGAAGCTGGGATCCCCTCCCCCCTTTCTGTTCGGCGGTCCCAGCTTCTGGTGTCTATGCACTCGCTTTCCATTCCTCTCCCATTCATCCTTCCTATTCTATCCTGTTTCCAGACCATGGACGTCGCCCACCCGACTCCCGCCTTCGGGTGGGTTTACCGGTTGTCTCTTTGCCGTGATTTTCAGCTTCCTTCTTTGTCCTGTCTTCCTCGCTCCCTCCCCTTCACCCCCACCCCCTTGGTTAGTTCCTCGGCCTCGAATTCGGATGGATCTCTGCCGAGGTCCAAAAGATTCTATCCCCCCGATGGTGTTCCGTTCCTTTTTCCGCCAAATTTTATGGGAGTTTTGTGATGCTGTTGTTTTTTACACTGATGGCTCTAAATCTGCTGATCATGCGGGGTATGCCTTCACGTCCTCTGTTGGAACAGAAAATCATCTGCTGCCACCTACATTTGGGGTGTTTACTGCGGAATTGATGGCAATTTCCCAGGCCCTGACCTTTATTAAACAGTCCCAACACAACCGCGTTTTGTTATGTATGGACTCAATGAGTGGCCTTCTTGCTATTGACCGGTGTTTTTCGCGCCATCCGTTGGTCTCTGCCATCCATGACCATCTCGCTGATATTCACCGTGCTGCTTGTTCCATTGACTTCCTTTGGGTCCCTGGCCATGTAGGTATCCCGGGTAATGAGCTCGCTGATCGTTTGGCTGAAGGAGCAGTCACATACCCCCCGTTTTCTGTAACCCCTCCTGCAGCAGATTTACGGCTTCACATCAAATCCCACTTTGCACAGTCATGGGCCAATTCTTGGGAGGCTACTCCCCTGTCTAATAAACTTTGTGCGATTAAGGTGACACCAGGCCCGTGGCGTTCTTCCTTTCGCCTCTCCCGAAAGGACTCGGCCACTCTGTGTCGTCTCCGCATTGGCCATACCAGGCTGACCAATGGTTTTCTTTTGCACAATGAGCCACCCCCACTTTGTGGTTGTGGAGCCTTCCAGTCAGTAGCCCACATTTTGGTTGACTGCCCCATCCTTCTGGCTCTGCGTGCTAAGTACAGACTCCCCCACACTTTACGATTGATGTTGGCTGACTATTCCCGGATGGTCTCTCAGGTTCTCGGTTTCCTCCAGGAAAGTGGTTTTTATTCTCAGTTTTAAGGTTTTTAATCTCTCTCTGGTGTTGGGGCAGGGCGGTGAGTGTTTGGGTGTCTCCCACTGTAAGCCGTGTTTGGAGATTCCTGACTCACCTCCCTGACCGAGATCCTCTTTTCTTACCCTTTTACTCTGTTTTTACCCCTGTTTTTAAAGGATTGGTTAGTCCCCTTTTCCATACGTACTTCTACATTCTAGCGTTTGCACCTTTTAAGTCACAGGTGGTCTTGCCTATGCTGCTTCAGTATAGCGTTGGGTTCATTTTCTTGCTGACTTCCCTCATTTTGTTTTTACCATTGACAACATGACTGTCCTTTTACGTTTTTCGCCTTTTCCCTTTTATTGTTCTGACTTTCCTGAGATGTCACATTAGCGGAATGAACCACATTTGAAACAAGGAGCTGATGACCTTGCTGTTTGGTCCCTTAAACCCCAACCAACCAACCAACCAACCCGGCTTCCGAGGTCCGGCGTTCGAAAAAGGACCCCAAGTGTGAGGACTCTCTTCAGGTCCAGCCCCCACAGCCCACCATCCCTGTGACTCATTGGTCTTCCAAGAAGACCTCAAAGAAGTAGTCTTTATCCCCCTCTCCACTCCGGCACGTTTCGTCTGATGCACCATCTGACAGTCGCTGCTCCCGACTGTCCTCAGTTTCGCTGGGAAGATGTGCTGCCAGACACTCGGCAGGCCTGTCGCCAGCGGACAATGCTGCCACTCCTGTGCAACCAAGGAATGTGGCCGCAGCTGGTGACGACTCGATGGAACAGGATCTGCCTCCCAATGGTTGTAGCGATGTTCCCTCGAAACCTGGCCCTTCGCGGCCGTCGAGGTGACTAGTTCTTCCCCTGTTTCATTCCCCCTTTCTCTGACTCACGATGGCTCTATTACATTGGAACATAAGAGGTACTCGATCTAATCGGGAGGAAGTACAACTACTCCTCCGCCTGCACTGTCCGCTCGTCATTGGTCTCCAGGAAACGAAGTTACTCCCAACTGCTCATATTGCTTTTACCCACTATACCTTAGAGTGACCTGACCTAACCCCTGTGGACGGTATTCCAGCTCATGGTGGGGCATGTTACTCGTTCAGGATGATGTCTATTACCTTCCCATCCCATCCCACTGACCATCCGTATTACTCTTTCTGCCTTTACTTTTTTTGTTTGTACCGTCTACAATCCATCGTCCTCCGCAGTAGTCAGACTGACATGATGCACCTGTTTGCTCAGCTTCCTCCGTCGTTTTCATTGTTTGGCGACTTCAATGCCCATCATCCCCTTTGGGGTTCTCCTGCATCCTGTCAGAGAGGCTCTTTCTTGGTGGATTTTTTCAACCATCTCAATCTTGTCTGCCTCAATACTGGCGCCCCGACTTTAATCTTGGACTCGACTCGTACCTACACCCACTTGGACCTCTTGATCTGTTCTACCAATCTTGCCTATCGGTTCGAGTGGTATGTCCTTCCTGACACCTATTCGTGCGACCATTTCCCCTGTGTCGTTAGTCTCCTGTACCACACCCCATCTAACATCCCTCGAGCTAGAACATACAGATAGCTGACTGGGGATTTTACTCCTCCCAGGCGACCTTTCTGGACCAAGAGTTTCTCAGCTGTGGCAGTCGGCTCGAATACCTTACGACTGTTATCATCAATGCTGCCAAACATTCCATTCCTCGTACTACCTCTTCTTCACGTCGAGTTTGTACCCTGGTGGAATGAGGCTTGCAGAGACGCTATTCGTGCTCGACGACGTGCTTTACGCACCTTTCGCCGCCAACCTACGCTGGCGAATTGTATTAATTACAAACGGCTCCGAGCGCAATGTTGTTGAGTCATCAAAGACAGCAAAAAAGCTTGTTGGGCCTCTTTCACAAGCTCCTTTGTTTTCCTCTTCTGTCGTCTGGGGTGGCCTGCGCCGGCTGTTGGGCATTAAGGCCCACTCCTGGATACCTGGCCTGACTTCAGGTAATGAGGTACTTGTGGACCCTGTGGATGTCTCCAACACCTTCGGCCACTTTTTCGCGAAGGTTTCAAGCTCCGCCCATTACCACCCTGCCTTCCTTCCGAGAAAAGAGGCAGAAGAGGCCCAGCGACCTTCCTTCCACTCGCTGAATCTGGAAGATTATAATGCCCCCTTTACCATGCGGGAACTCGAACGTGCACTTGCACTGTACCGGTCCTCTGCTCCAGGGCCAGATGCATTCACGTTCAGATGCTGACACACTTTTCTCTGGCTGGTTAAATGCTTTCTTCTTCATACCTATAACCGCGTCTGGACTGAAGGTCAGGTCCCCACGCGTTGGTGTGAGGCCGTCGTCGTTCCCATACCCAAACCTGGGAAGGAAAGACACCTTCCTTCTAGTTACTGCCCCATTTCACTTAAAAGCTGTGTCAGTAAGGTGATGGAGCACAAGGTTAACGCTCGGTTGGTTTGGATTCTTGAATCTCGACAGCTACTTACTAATGTTCAATGTGGCATTCGTCGACACCGCTCCGCTCTTGACCACCTTGTGACCTTCTCGACGTTCATCATGAACAACTTTTTGCGAAAGCACCAAACGTTGGCTGTGTTCTTAGATTTGGTGAAGGCTTATGATACCTATTGGGAGGAGGTGTCCTCCACACTATGCACAGGTGGGGCCTACGTGGTCGCCTGCCCCTTTTTTTTATTCATTTATAACAGATCGAACTTCTAGGGTACGTGTGGGTTCAGTATTGTTCGACGTCTTCCTCCAGGAGAACGAAGTGCCTCAGGGCTCTGTTTTGAGCGTAGCCCTCTTTGCCATAGCGATCAATCCCATTATGGATTGCATTCCACTTAACGTCTCCGGCTCTCATTTCGTCGATGACTTCGCAATCTACTGCAGTGCCCAGAGAACATGCCTCCTGGAGCGCTGCCTTCAGCGTTGTCTTGACAGCCTATACTTACGGAGTGTGGCTAATGGCTTCCGGTTCTCTGAAGAGAAGACGATTTGCATCAACTTTTGGCGATATAAAGCATTCCCTTCACCATCCTTACTTCTCAGTCCCATTGAAGTTTTTAGGGCTCACACTGGACAGGAAATTTTGTTGGTCTCTGCATGTCTCTTATTTGGCTCCCCATTGTGCACATTCTCTTAATGTCCTCCATGTTCTTAGTGGTTCATCTTGGGGAGCGGATTGCACTGTCCTGCTTCGCTTATATCGGTCCATAGTCCGATAAACGCTGTATTATGGGAGCCTCGTCTGCTTGGCCATCCCTCTTACGCCGTCTCAACTCCATCCATCATCGGGGGTTAAGTCTTGCAACCGGAACATTCTATACCAGTCCTGTCGAGAGTCTTTATGCTGAAGCTTCCGAATTACCATTGACCTACCGGTGCGACATACTGCTTTGTTGGTATGCCTGCCGGCTGTTGTCAATGCCCGACCACCCCGCTTATCAGTCCTTCTTGGACGATTCTCTCGACCATCAGTATGGGTTGTATGTGACTGCCCTGCTGCCCCCTGCAGTCCGCTTTCGTCCCCTGCTTCGACAATTGGATTTTGCCCTTCCTACCACCTTCAGAGAAGGTGAGAGCTCGACACCACCTTGGCTCCAGGCTCCGGTTCACATTCATCTTGAACTCCGCTCGCTCCCAAAGGAGGCTACTCCAGATACAGTGTATTGCTCACGGTTTGTCGAACTTCGTGCGCGACTAGCAAATTACACCTTTATTTACACTGATGGCTCCAAAGCTGACGATGGTATCGGCTGTGCCTTTGTTGTTAGGGATGTCCCCTTTAAATACCAGCTTTACGGCCGAGCTTTTTCCTCTCTCTCAGGCTGTTCAGTATCTCCGCCGCCACTGCCATTCTCCGTATGTACTTTGCTCTGATTCACTCAATGCTCTTCAGAGCCTTGGAGCTCCATATCTGGTCCATCCCTTGGTGCAATGGATCCAGTAATCCCTCCATTCCTTTGCTGATGATGGCTCTCCTGTTAGCTTTATGTGGGTTCCAGGCCATGTAGGAGTGCCTGGGAATGAGGCTGCTGATGCTGCGTCCAAGGCTGCAGTCCTCCTGCCTCGGCCAGCCTCCCTTTGTGTCCCATCGTCTGACATTAGTGGGGTTGTTTGTAAGAGGTTTGTGTCATTGAGGTGGGATACTTGGTCGTCACTTCAAGAAAATAGGCTCTGGGCCATAAAACCGTTCCCAACAGCTAGGACAACCTCCTCCCGACCATCTTGGTGAGAGGAGTTCATTTTGGCCAGGTTGCGGATTGGGCATTGCCGGTTCAGCCACCGCTACCTGCTATCCGGTGACCCCGCCCCACAGTGCCCTTGTGGTAATGCATTGGCAGTGCACCATGTTTTATTGTCGTGTCCCCATTTTCATCAATCTCGTGTTGTCCTGTCTCTGCCCTCTACCCTACAGGTAATGTTAGCTGGTGACGCTCGAGCAGCTGCTCGTGTTCTTTGTTTTATTACTTTGACAGACTTATCCAAAGACATCTAACTCTTTTAATTATTTTATCTGCGTCTTTGTAAGAACTTTCTTGTGTCCCCCCCTTGAGTTTTACCGGGTTATATGTGCACTTAAATTTGTGACTGGGCGCTAATGACCTCAGTAGTTGAGCGCCCTAAAACCCCCCAAAAAACCAACAAATATATAAAAGTAAGTATGAAAGTAGCATCACACCTATGAGCTGTGGAGCCCCATTGTGATACTGCAGCACTCTTACCATTGTTAATGCATTTGCTGTGCTAATAGGTGGTAGGTAATTTCATCTCATGTGGTTACCATGCATGAAGTTGCTGTACAAGAGCTCAACAGTGTGAACAGCTTTACTGTAAGATAGTTGGCAGCTTAAGATACGTTACCACCATTCTTCAGCCCCAATATGATGTACATCCTCCACTTCTGAGGAAATTTGTTCCCTGAATGAAATTTGTTTTTACACTACACCTGTGTGAACAAATTATTATGCATAAACAAGGCAACACAATTCCCAAACAGACATATCAAACAGATTTTTATGAAAATGAGGCATATTACTGAAGTGGCAAGTGGCTTATTTTGACAAAGCATGAATTCATGTGTATTGTTCTATGATCAAGTACTGCCAGAACAATCTTGTCTAAAGAACATTGCCACAGTGCCTGTCTACATTTTTTTGCAGTGCTGGACTTGCAGGTGTCTAGGGTGTTGCATGCTTTGCTTTGTACAGATACCACAGTTTTCACCGTTACGTCCACACAATTCAGTTTCTAAAGCATAAATTTGGCAGTACTGTGGAATAGTCCATGACAGAACTAGATCTCTCCTTTTCTTAAGGTAAAAGTGCTGTAGGCACAGTACCTGAGCAGTTGGTTGCATACAAATGAGTACAGAATATGGCACCGTGTTTCCAGGCGACTGACATTGAATTGAGGATGGCAGTACTTCCAAAATGCATTGCAACTATGGCTTTCATCTGCAGTGTGCTGCAGACAATAAGAATTGAATATGACATTACACAGTAAGTGGACCAAACATTGAATGTAAGATTACAGTTATTGGTAGTTGTGTCATCATCTGTTGGAGATTAAACAAGATTTTGGGTTTTTGACATGAGCCGCATTTAGGACAGATACGCATCATCACAGATGATGCTTCCACAGGCAGAAATCACTGTAAAGGTGACCTGAAATGTTCGATAATCTGGTACCTAGAAACGATCTATGTGGGGTGATCAACATACTACTGTGAGTCAGATGATCAACAGTTTGAATTTGAAGGCAGCAGGGCCTATTGCTATGAGAACCGTACAGAGACAATTGCAATGCATAAGACTTGGCACCTAACCACATCCAATGCCTACCCATGACTCCTAGGCTACTCAGCATATATGAAAATTCCCATTTTGTAAAATTTGTAACAAAGTTGTTCTTGTTAGTGTTCAGTGTGAAATAATTGCCTTTCCAATATTGTTTGTGTTGCGGCTATCTGGTGCATGTACATACCCATGATTAATCTTCGTTCTGTTTATACATCTGTATCTGTACTCTGCTACATGTGACTGGCAGTCTTTAAAAAAGTTGATTAAAAATTACTTTTTGCTTTGTTTGCCGGTACATGTCTGCCTCGCTGGTACCCTTTTTATTTTCCAAATCACAGTAGGCTGTTTATGACGAAAAAAAGAAAAATTATGGAAAACCTCTAGTGTAGAGTGATTCATTTCTGGCAGCAGCAGGAACGGTTGAGCTGTGTCCAGCTTATCTAGATGACTGACCTGGCTGTGTGGATTGGCTCCCATAGTGAGGAGCCACTCACCCCCCCCCCCCTCGCCTTCCCTTGGTTCTCGCCACTCTGGTAGGTTTGTGCTTGACTATGATAGGGCCCCAGACTTTGCAGCATCTTTTCCCTTTGGTGCTGCCTATCTGTCTTCTTGGTTTTCTTTTTCCGCTCCCTTGGGGAACAAGTCTGGGGTGTTTCTGGTAATGTTCTGCACTGTCTGTAGCTGACATAAGAACCATCTCACACTGTTTTTCATTCCCTTTTCCTTTCTTCATTCACCTTCTCCTATACTTCCTCCACTTTGGCGTTTGAGGCTCCTATTCTTCTTCTTCTTCCCAGTGTGCTCCTGATGGCCAGCCGAACTGTGCGACATGTAACAGGTGACTGGGTAATGCATAATTCCCAGCCCTGGTTCAACAGATAGGGTTCAGAGATACAAGCCAGGCCCACGGGGGGGGGGGGGGGGGGGAGGAGGGAGGGATTGCTTGATCTGTTATCTTTCCGAATTGCTAGTTGGTCTCCCTATCAGGTGTTTGGGAAGTGTGACCTGAGGTGTAAACAATCACCTATGGCGATTGTGCCCCCCTTGTTACCTCCAGTTGAAAGGATCATGCCATTGGAGACACTTGCTGTCATTTGGGGGGGGGGGATTTCCTAACAGTGAGCCGATTATTTTCACAATCAATGTCTGTTGTTGTGGCCTTCAGTCCAGAGACTGGTTTCGTGCAGCTCTCTATGCTAATCTATCCTGTGCAAGTTTTCTCACCTCCCAGTACGTACTACAACTTACATCCTATTCACCTCTTGGTCTCCCTCTATGATTTTTACCCACTACGCTACCCTCAAATACTAAGTCGGTGATCCCTTGATGCCTTGGAACATGTCCTACCCACTGATCTCTTCTTCTAGTCAAGTTGTGCCACAAATTTCTCTTCTCCCCATTTCTATTCAGTACCTCCCTCATTAGCAATGTCATCTACCGATCTAACCTTCACCATTCTTCTGTAGCACCACATTTCAGAGGTTTCTATTCTCTTCTTGTCTACTTTGTTTATTGTCGATGTTTCACTTCCATACATGGCTACATTCCATACAAATTCATCAGAAAGGACTTCCTGACACTTAAATCTATACTTGATGTTAGCAAATTTCTCTTCTCCACAAATGCTTTCTTTGCCATTGCGACCCTACATCTTATATTCTCCCTGCTTCGACCATCTTAAGTTATTTTCCTCCCAAAATAGCAAAACTCACCTACTACTTAGTCTCTCATTTACTAACCTAATTCATCCAGCATCACCTGATTTAATTCGACTACATTCCATTATCCTCTTTTTGCTTTTGTTCATGTTCCTCTTATATCCTCCTTTCAAGACACTGTCCATTCCGTTCAGTTGCTTTTCCAGTTCCTTTTCTGTCTTTGACAGAATTACAGTGTCATCGGCAAACATCAAAGTTTTCGTTTCTTCTCCATGGATTTTGATTCCTACTCCAAATTTTTTTGTTTCCTTTCCTGCTTGTTTAATATGCAGATTGAATAACATCAGGGCTAGGTTGCAACCCTGTCTCACTCCCTTCCCAACCACTGCTTCCCTTTCATGCCACTCGACTCTTATAACTGCCATCTTGTTTCTGTACAAATTGTAAATAGCTTCATTCCCTGTATTTGACGCCTGCCACCTTCAAAATTTGAAAGACAGTATTAGTCAACATTGTCAAAAGTTGTCTCTAAGTCTACAAACGCTACAAATGTAGGTTCACCTTTCATAAATCTATCTTTTAAGTTCAATGAACCTTCCGCCAGGCACTTAAACTTGATTTCCGGAGTATCCATGTAGGTGCAGATGTAGATAGGTTGTAGGGTCAGTATTGCCTCATGTTTTCAATCATTTCTGTGGAATCCAAACTGATTTTTCCCAAGGTCAGCTTCTACCAGTTTTTCCGTTTATCTGTAATGTATTCGTGTTAGTATTTTGCAGCTGTGACGTATTAAACTGACAGCTTGGTGATTTTCACATCTGTCAACAACTGCTTTCTTTGGGATTGGATTTATTGTATTCTTCTTGAAGTCTGAGGGTATTTCGCCTGTCTGCCATGCTATCAGTAGTTCTAATGGAATGTTGTCTACTGTTCGTGGTTTCACTTACTGAAGATGGTCAGTCCTTCACAGCAGTAAATTTGTTTCTAATTCAGAAGGGTGTTGATGCAATTGCCAGCCCTGTGACATCCTGCTCTAATTTACAGATTGGCACTTTGCTTTTGGAGATTGCTTCTGATTCTCAAGCATGAAGGCTTGCTGCTTTGCTTCTCGATGACACCCTATTTGTGTTGATGCCCATAGAACTGTAAACTCTTTCTTAGAGTGGTGCTTCTGTCAAAGATCAAAGCAGGCTATGAAGTTATCAAAGTCAACCATGTATTCCGAATCTGATTTTCTGCTACCAGTGTCATCGTGTTTCAATCTGACTAGAATGTCTTTTTGACATCCGGCCAAATGTGTAACCTGTGGTGGGGATGCAGATAAGGGCAATTGTTCGCTTCCTCCCTACTGTATCAACAGCAGTGGCCACCATGCTGCTCCTCTTGAGATAGTCCAATGTATCTCGATGAGTGGGGTGTCTAGGAAATTCAGGTAATGAAAAAGTTCCCCACCTGGTTGCTCGAAAGTTACTGGCTAGTCGCAAAACCTGCCTTCTAGTGTCTGGTACTTATAGTACCGTTCTTGCTAAATCTCGCTCCATGGAGACTGGAGACCTTAAATTCAACTCTGAGGTTGTGAAATTGCGCAGTGCCATGGTAGCATGGCTATTCCCTCTTCCAGCTGTGCAACAAGCTATCGAACTCTGGCCACATGGGGTAAAGTCACTAGTTATACAGGGTGTCTGAAAAGTCTTTCCCTGATTACGTAAATTGATAACTCAGGCTACAAGTAAGATACAAATATGAAACTGGTGTCTAATTGTTTACAAACTATCAAAGTTTTTTTCACACATCAGTAAACTTCCACATGAGCACCCTTGGTAGCACGTAGCACATCTAGGCGATATTCAATTTCCGTCCACTCTTTAACCAACATCACTGGAGGGATCGATTCAACGACTGTGGTTGTCCATTGCTGCAGGGTTTCAAGATACGGTACACGTGTTAGATAGACCCCGTTCTTCACGTAACCCAATAAAAAGATGTCTAATGGGGTTAACTCAGGAGAGGGTGGAGACCAAACCATTGGCCCATCATGACCAATCCATCGCCCAGGAAAGGTCATATCAAGATAGGCACGGATGTCCAAACCCCAATGAGGTGGCGCACCATCTTGCTGAAACAAGACATCAGGGTGATACTGAAGCAGCTGAGGAACAGCATACAGTTGCAACATGTTCAGATACAATGCAGATGTGACGGTAGCCTTAGCAAAGAAGATTGGCATGATAATTCGATCGTGCAATAGCACGCACCAAACATTCACATTTCGACTGCCTCTGGAGCACTCCATGACCTCGTCAGGGCAGGGCTTGTGCAAAATGCCCTCTGGGTCAGTCTCGATAAAAACAGCATCCTTTGCCCAGTCACAGGCATTACTCCCTTGTGACAAGTTGGGGGCTGTTCCCATCACCCCCCATAAGAACTTAAATCTGGTCCAGGGTATTATATACCACAGGGATCTAGTTTCGTTTTCTGACGACGAGCAGTATGCCAGTTTAGAATGGCGAGGTGTTCATTTCATCTGCCACATTTATTGGGGTCTGAGGAATAATCAGTTTGCTACCAGTGCCTTCATCTTGGCCTTTGAGGGTAACACATTGCCCGAGAAGGTGAAGGTGATGGCTTACCGCAGTGACGTCAAGCCACATATCCCTCCCCCAATGAGGTGCTGTAAGTGCTTGAAGTGGCCACATGTCTGCCTGCTGTACTTCCAGCATCGAATGTCAAGATTATGGATGTCAATCACCTCGCAATAATCGATGTGCCCTGCCTCCCATGTGTGTCTACTGTGGAGACCTTGATCGCCAGACTGCGGGACCTTAAAGAAAGAGAGGAAATTCATGGAAAATAAGACCCTCGACCAACTGACCTAAACTGGAGCTAAGAGGAAATTTAAGCACCTGCATCCTTTGGCTATGACTTCTTACACAGCCACTATGAGAACAGTTGTCACCTCTTGGAACCAGAAGACTACACATGCCCCCTTGATGGTGCGGGGTGCTTCCTGCCCTGTTGCTCCCACATCACCTATTATGGGAGCCACACCTTCCCTCCCAACAATTGGGAATATCGATACCCACTTCTTAGCTGGAGAGGTATAAGTCTTCTTCGGCTCCTCTTGCTAGGAAGGGGTCCATTGGGTCACTGCCTTCTCAGGTTTCTGCTAGTGGGAAAGATGACACCCACCGGTGGCTGAAGAGCCCAAAAGCAGTTGGTCATAGTGCTTCACGCTCATCCTCAGGCCCAGAGACTGTATCAGTGAAGTTCTCCCAGTCAGGGAACCCAGTGAGAGAAATAAAATAAAAGGTCCCCAAGACCAAGGGAATTGTGGTGGAACCCAAACCACCACTAACTATAAGCTCTTCATCTGCAGATAATGTGGAGATTCTGGTGTCCGCTGAGGACCTAGATCTCGCCAGACCATCAGACACAATGGATATGGACTGCTCAGGCAAAAAGTCGGTGGCAGCAGGTGACCCTAAGGTGTAAACTGCCTCACTGAATGTTCCATGCCTTCCCAGTCTCACGATGACATCATCCTCCAGTGGATTTTCTACATTTTTTTCCACTGCCTGACTGAGCTACAGCAACTGTTCAGCTTTACATCTGCTTTCTGCATTGACCTCCAGGAAACGTGGTTCCTGGCAAAGCAGACCCCTGCCCTCTGTGGCTGTAAGGGATACTACAGGAACCATAGTGACTATAATAGTGTGTCAGTTGGAGTTTGTGTCTGTGTCCTGAACTAAGTATACAGTGAACATGTGCCTCTTCCAACCCATCTTGAAGCTGTGGCTGTCAGGATAGGGATGACACAGGAAATAACTATATGCAATATATATCTTCCTCCAGATAGTGCAGAAACCCTGTATTATCTACACTCAGTAATCAACTCCCAAACCCTTCCTACTTTTGGGAGATTTTAACTCCCGTAACACCATGTGGGGTTGCACTGTGCTAATTGGCTGAGGCCGAGATATCGAAACGTTACTGTCTCAGTTCGAACTTTGCCTCTTAATTACTGGGGCCGCCACACATTTCAATGTGGCTCATGGTAGTGTTTCGGCAATTGACTTATCAATTGGCAGCCCAGGACTTCTCCTATCTACCAACTGGAGAGCACATGACGACCGGTGCGGTAGTGACCAGTTCCCCATCTTCCTGTCACTGCGCCGGTGTCAGGCCCATGGACGCCTGCCCAGATGGGCTTTAAACAAGGTGGACTGGAAAACTTTCATCTCTGCTGTCACCATCGAATCTTCCCCACACGGCAACATCGATGTGTTGGTTGAGCAGGTGACTACGACAATCGTTTGTGTGGCAGAAAACACGATCCCTCGCTCTTCAGGGTGCCCCAGCGAAAGGCAGTCGCTTAGTGGTCGCCGGATGTCACTGAAGCAATTCAGAAGTGTTGGCTAGCTCTTCAGCGGCATACCCCCTGCGGGTCCGGGGTAAGAATAGGCCCGAGGCATTCCTGCCTGTCGTAAGAGGCGACTAAAAGGAGTTTCAACCGTTTCGGCCTTCTATGTGATGGTCCCCCTTGGGATTTGACCTCCATTTTTCAAAATTCTACAGAAGTACGAGCCTTTTGGGGAAGGACACCTTACGTGGTGTACCACTGGTCCTAAGTGCACTAAGACCTTGGCACTCAGCATTGCACCGGCGTTGTAACCATACCCACTATTCCTCAAATTGGGCCTAAACGCCTGATGGGTTGTCCAAGTTACGCCCATAGTGCATCTCCATCTGCACCAGCGATCATGATGGACTTCCCATGGCACCAGAAATCCAGCACGGTAGCCAGCCCGTTGTGTTGGGGTCGTCATGTACCCTGTAGGTTGTAGCCCCCTGACAACACAGGGATCGTACTGCCGATACCTGAGCTGCTCCCTCCCCACGTCGGCCAAGGAGTAGATGCCCGTCTCCTTGGGGCATCAGGACTCCCGGCAATGGTCATCCTGCCAGGTGGCCCTTGCTGTGGCTGGGTGGCGCCCGTGGGGAGAGCCCCTGGTCGGAGTGGGTGGTATCGGGGCGGACGTTTCGCAGATGAAACGTCAACACATATCAGGTCGCTCTGCGACCGAGTCTTTCAAAAGAAAAAGTACCGTTTCTAGTTCTGGTTCTCCTGCCCATTCCCCCTTGGCCACTCCATGGGAGGAGGGACAGGCCCGCCGGCTTGGGGCGAAGTACTTCCCCTGCTATTTGGTCTGTTCTCGAACCGATGGGGGGACATTCGCCACCTCCAAGCCCATGTTCTTTGTTCAGCACATTCAGGACATCTTCGGGGAAATCGAGGCTCTCAGCAAGATGCGTTCGGGGTCCGTTCTTATCAAGACCGCCACACAGTCGGCGGCGCTCCAGGCGTGCGACCGCCTAGGGGACATCCCAGTATCTATTGTCCCACATCTCGCACTAAATAGAACGCAGGGGGTTATTTTTCATCGTGACCTCCTGCTTCAATCCGATGAGGAGCTCAGGGCCAACCTGGAGCGCCGAGGCGTGCATTTCGTCCGGCGAGTCCAGCGCGGCCCCAAAGACTGTCGCATCGGCACCGGGGCCTTTATCCTCACCTTCGAGGGGGACGTTCTCCCGGAGAAGGTAAAGGTGATGTGCTACCGGTGCGACGTGCGACCTTACGTCCCGCCTCCTATGCGCTGTTTTAGGTGTTTGCGCTTTGGGCACGTCATCGCGGTGTGAGGCTGAGCCCCTTTGTGGCGATTGTGGACGTCCTCTTCGTGAGGAACATACATGCACCCCACCACCTCAGTGCATTAATTGTCCTGGCGTCCACTCGGCTAGATCCTCAGACTGCCCCGCATATCAGAAGGAGAAGAAGATACAAGAAATCAAAACTTTGGATCGGCTCTCTTATTCTGAGGCCAGGAAGAAGTACGACCGCCTCCATCCTGTGTCATTGACCACTTCGTTTGCCTCAGTTGTGTCCACTCCTTCTGCGGTATCCTCACCCCTATCCTGTCCCCCCTCTGCCTCCTCCGCCCATCAGGGGGCTCTGCCTCCGCCTCCCAAATCCCTCCCTTC
This sequence comes from Schistocerca nitens, assembly GCF_023898315.1. Taxonomy (NCBI): domain Eukaryota; kingdom Metazoa; phylum Arthropoda; class Insecta; order Orthoptera; family Acrididae; genus Schistocerca; species Schistocerca nitens. The sequence goes on from NC_064624.1 coordinate 109,334,444, forward strand.
CAAATCCTCCTCCCCCGTGGCCGCCACCCCCTCTGCCCCAGGGGCCACCCTTCCTCCTCCTCCTGCCCCCACGCCACCTGAGAAGCGATCCTCTTCTCAGGCGTCCGTCGGGGAAACGTTCCGGACCCCAGCTTCAGAGGTCTGGCGTTCCAAAACGGACCCCGCGCGTGAGGACCTTCTTCAGGTCCAGGCCACCATCCCTGTGCCTCCTCGGCCTTCCAAGAAGGCCTCCAAGAAGTCTCTATCCCCCTCTCCACCCCGGCGCGTTTCGTCTGACCCTCCATCCGTTAGTCGCCGCTCCCGGCCGTCCTCAGTTTCGCCGGGACGCTCTGCTGCCAGGCACTCAGCTGGCCTTTCGTCGGCAAACGATGCTGCCCCTCCTACACAACCAGGGACAGCGGCCGCAGCTGGCGACGAGTCGATGGAACCGGATCTGCCTCCCGTCGGATGTAGCGTTGTTCCCTCGCACCCTGGCCCTCTGCGGCCATCGAGGTGACCAGCTCTTCCCCCGTCTCGTTCCCCCAACTTTTTGACTAGCGATGGCGTTGTTTCATTGGAACTTAAGAGGTATTAGATCTAATTGGGAGGAATTACAACTGCTCCTCCGCCTGCACTGTCCGCTCATCCTTGGTCTCCAGGAAACCAAGTTGCGCCCGACTGACCGTATTGCCTTTACCCACTATACCTCAGAGCGGTATGACCTCACCCCTGTGGACGGTGTCCCGGCACATGGTGGGGTCATGTTGCTCATTCGGGACGATGTCTGTTACCATCCCATCCCATTGACCACCCCACTCCAAGCAATAGCTGTCTGCATTACTCTTTCTGCTTTTACTTTTTCAGCTTGTACCATCTACACTCCACCGTCATCTGCTGTTAGTCGGGCTGACATGATGCACCTGATCGTTCAGCTTCCCCCGCCGTTTTTATTGTTTGGCGACTTCAATGCCCATCATCCCCCTTTGGGGCTCTCCTGCATCCTGTCAAAGAGGCTCACTCTTGGTGGATGTCTTCAACCATCTCAATCTTGTCTGCCTCAACACTGGCGCCCCGACTTTCCTCTCGGACTCTACTCATACTTACTCCCACTTGGACCTCTCGCTCTGTTCTACCACTCTTGCCCGTCGGTTCGAGTGGTATGTCCTTTCTGACACCTATTCGAGCGACCACTTCCCCTGTGTCGTTCGTCTCCTGCACCCCACCCCATCCCCACGTCCTTCGAGCTGGAACATACTGAAAGCTGACTGGGGACTTTACTCCTCCCTGGCGACCTTTCCGGACCACGATTTTCCCAGTTGTGACAGTCAGGTCGAATACCTCACGGCTGTTATCATCAATGCTGCCGAACGTTCCATTCCTGTTACTACTTCTTCTTCACGTCGCGTTTCTGTCCCCTGGTGGAACGAGGCTTGTAGGGACGCTATCCGCGCTCGACGACGTGCTTTACGCACCTTTCGCCGCCATCCTACGTTGGCGAATTGTATTGAATACAAACGACTCCGAGCGCAATGCCGTAGAGTCATCAAAGACAGCAAAAAAGCTTGTTGGGCCTCTTTCACCAGCTCCTTTAACAGTTTTACTCCCTCTACCGTCGTTTGGGGTAGCCTGCGCCGGCTGTCGGGCATTAAGGCCCACTCCTCGGTACCTGGCCTGACCTCAGGTAATGAGGTCCTTGTTGATCCTGTGGCTGTCTCCAACGCCTTTGGCCGCTTTTTCGCGGAGGTTTCAAGCTCCGCCCATTACCATCCTGCCTTCCTTCCCAGGAAAGAGGCAGAAGAGGCTCGGCGACCTTCCTTCCACTCGCTGAATCTGGAAACTTTACTATGCGGGAACTCGAACGTGCGCTTGCACTGTCCCGGTCCTCTGCTCCGGGGCCAGATGCCATTCACGTTCAGATGCTGGCACACCTTTCTCCGGCGGGCAAAAGCTTCCTTCTTCGTACCTACAATCGCGTCTGGACCGAAGGTCAAGTCCCCATGCGTTGGCGTGACGCCGTTGTTGTTCCTATACCCAAACCCGGGAAGGATAGACACCTTCCTTCTAGTTACCGCCCCATTTCTCTTACGAGCTGTGTCTGTAAGGTGATGGAGCGCATGGTTAATGCTCGGTTAGTCTGGATTCTTGAATCTCGACGGCTACTTACTAATGTCCAATGCGGCTTTCGTCACCGCCGCTCCGCTGTTGACCACCTTGTGACCTTGTCGACATTCATCATGAACAACTTTTTGCGAAGGCGCCAAACGGTATCCGTGTTCTTCGACTTGGAGAAGGCGTATGATACCTGTTGGAGAGGAGGTATCCTCCGCACTATGCACAGGTGGGGCCTACGCGGTCGCCTGCCCCTTTTTATTGATTCCTTTTTAACGGATCGAAAGTTTAGGGTACATGTGGGTTCCGTATTGTCCGACGTCTTCCTCCAGGAGAACGGAGTGCCTCAGGGCTCCGTCTTGAGCGTAGCCCTTTTTGCCATCGCGATCAATCCAATTATGGATTGCATTCCACCTAATGTCTCAGGCTCTCTCTTTGTCGATGACTTCGCGATCTACTGCAGTGCCCAGAGAACATGCCTCCTGGAGCGCTGCCTCCAGCGTTGTCTCGACAGCCTCTACTCATGGAGCGTGGCAAATGGCTTCCGGTTCTCTGAAGAGAAGACGGTTTGTATCAACTTTTGGCGATATAAAGCGTTCCTTCCGCCATCTTTACATCTCGGTCCCATTGTTCTCCCATTCGTGGACACAACTAAGTTTCTAGGGCTCACGTTGGACAGGAAACTATGTTGGTCTCCACATGTCTCTTATTTGGCGGCCCGTTGTACACGTTCCCCTAATGTCCTCAGAGTTCTTAGCGGTTCATCTTGGGGAGCGGATCGCACTGTCCTGCTTCGCTTGTATCGGTCCATAGTCCGATCGAAGCTGGATTATGGGAGCTTCGTCTACTCGTCCGCTCGGTCATCCCTCTTACGCCGGCTCAACTCCATCCACCATCAGGGGATACGTCTTGCGACCGGAGCCTTCTACACTAGTCCTGTCGAGAGTCTTTATGCTGAAGCTGCCGAGTTACCATTGACCTACCGGCGCGACGTACTGCTGTGTCGGTATGCCTGCCAGCTGTTGTCTATGCCCGACCACCCCTCTTACAAGTCCTTCTTCGCCGATTCTCTCGACCGTCAGTACGGGTTGTATGTGTCTGCCCTGCTGCCCCCCGGAGTCCGCTTCCGTCGCCTGCTTCGACAATTGGATTTTGCCCTCCCTACCACCTTCAGAGAGGGTGAGCCCGACACCACCTTGGCTCCAGGCTCCGGTTCGTATTTATCTCGACCTCAGCTCACTCCCGAAGGAGGGTACTCCGGCTGCAGTGTATTGCTCACGGTTTGTCGAACTTCGTGCGCGACTTGCCGGTCACACCTTTATTTACACCGATGGCTCCAAAACTGACGATGGTGTTGGCTGTGCCTTTGTCGTCGGGGCCGCCAACTTTAAATACCGGCTCCTCGACCAATGTTCCTGCTTTACGGCCGAGCTTTTTGCTCTCCATCAGGCCGTTCAGTATGCCCGCCGCCACCGCCATTCTTCGTATGTACTCTGCTCTGACTCACTCAGTGCTCTTCAGAGCCTTGGAGCTCCCTATCCGGTCCATCCCTTGACTCAACGGATACAGCAGTCCCTCCATTCTTTCGCTGATAATGGTGGTTCTGTCAGCTTTCTGTGGGTTCCCGGACATGTAGGAGTGCATGGGAATGAGGCTGCGGATGCTGCAGCCAAGGCTGCAGTCCTCCTGCCTCGGCCAGCCTCCCATTGTGTCCCGTCATCTGACGTTCGTGGGGATGTAAGTAAGAGGCTTGTGTCGTTGTGGTGGGATGCTTGGTCATCCCTCCAAGGAAACAAGCTCCGGGCAGTAAAACCGCTCCCAACTCCTTGGACAACATCCTCCCGACCATCTCGGCGCGAGGAGGTCCTTCTGACCAGGTTGCGGATTGGGCATTGCCGGTTTAGCCACCGTTACCTGCTCTCTGGTGACCCAGCCCCGCAGTGCCCTTGTGGTCAGGCATTAACAGTGCGCCATGTTTTATTGTCGTGTCCCCGTTTTAGTCAATTTCGTGTTGTCCTGTCCCTGCCATCTACTTTACCGGACGTTTTAGCTGATGACGCTCGAGCAGCTGCTCGTATTCTGCGTTTTATAACTTTAACTGGCTTGTCCAAAGACATTTAAACTTTTTCCTTATTTTATCTGCATATTTGTCAGGCCCTTCTGGTGTCCCCCCATCCCCTTGAGTTCTACCAGATTCCATGTGCTCTCATAACAGTGACTGGGCGCTAATGACCTCAGCAGTTGAGCGCCCTTAAACCCAAAAAAAAAATCTTCAGCGGCATAAGTGGCACACTTCCCTGGAGCAGCTCATGGCCTTTAAACGGCTTCTTGGCCACGTTAACCAACTTAACAAACGATAGAAGCAGGACTGTTTGGTGAGATATGTCTTGACCATTGGGTGTGATACGCCATTTCCCCAAGTCTGGGCAAAGATGAAATGCCTCGGGAGTACCTGACGCCAACAAGTATTCCCGGTGTTAACATAAATTTTGTGTTATCTACCAACACAAAAGTGATTGCCACACGCTTTGCTGAGCACTATGCTCGGGCCTCTCCACCAGGGAACTACCTAACAGGCTTTCGCACTCTCAAATGGCTGCTGGAAGGAAAAGTCTTCTCGTTCACTACACTCCAAAGTGAATTCTATAATGCACCATTTACAGAGTGTGAGATCCTCAGTGCCTTGCACATCACCCTGACACAGCTACTGGACCAGATCAGATTCACAGTCAGATGATTAAACATCTCTCATCTGATTACAAGCGTCATCTCCTTGTCTTCAACAGAATCTGGTTCGATGGCACCTTTATATTGCAATGGCGGGAGACCACAATCTTTCCAGTGCTCAAATCCAGTATAAACCCACTTGATGTGGATAGCTGTCACCCCATCAGCCTCACCAACGTTATTTCTATGCTGCTGGAATGTATGGTGTGTCAGCAGTTGGGTTGGGTCCTGGAGTCAAGTGGCCTACTGGCTTTGTCAGGGTGGCTTCCACTAGGGTCGCTCTACCACTGATAATCTTGTCCCTCGAGTCTACCATCCAAACAGACTCATCCAGCTGCCAATACCTGGTTGCCAAATTTTTGATTTACAAAATTAATACGACACAACGTGGCGATATCATATCCTTGCCACATTATACGGGTGGGGTTTCCAAGGCATGCTCTCGATTTTGATCCAGAATTTCCTGTCACTTCGCACTTTTCGTGTCCTAGGTGGTGCCTACCATAGTTTGCTCCATATCCAGGAAAATGGGGTCCCACAGGGCTCTCTATTGATTCTGTGTGTTTTTAGTGGGTATTAATGGTCTAGCAGCAGCTGTGGGGTTGGCCGTCTCACCTTCTCTGTATTCAGACGACTTCTGCATTTTGTACTGCTCCACCAGTACTGGTGTTGCTTAGCGGCACCTACAGGGAGCCATTCACAAGGTGCAGTCATGGGCTCTAGCCCACAGTTTTCAGTTTTTGGCCCCTAACTCTTGTGTCATGCACTTTTGTCGGTGTCGTACCCTTCATCCGGAACCAGAACTTTACCTCCATGACGATCCAATAACTGTAGTGGAGGCATATCGATTCTTAGGACTGGTTTTCAACACCCGATTGACTTGACATCACCACCTTTGTCAGCTTAAGGGGAAGTGCTGGCAGCACTCCAATGCTGTCCGCTGCCTGATCAACACCAACTGGGGTGCTCATCACTCCATGCTGCTGCTGCTGCTGCTGCTCTACAGCGCCCTCTTCCAATCCCACCCTGACTATGGGGGTCTGGTTTGTGGTTCGGCGGCGTGTGCAGTGTTGTGTTTACTTGGCCCAGTGTTCCACTGTGGCCTACACCTAGCGACAGGAGGTTTTAGGACGAGTCCAGTGACCAATGCCCTTGTGGAGGCCAGAGTACCTCCATTGCAGATTAAGCATGCACAACTGCTGACCAGTTACATTGCGCACATTAGTAATTCTCCTGCGCATCTGAATCACTGTCTCCTTTTCCCACCTATGGCAGTTCATCTCCCACATCGGTGGCCCAAGTGAGGGCTATTGATTGCGGTTTGTGTGCAGTCCATTCTCCCTGAACTGGAATCCTTCCCTTTATCACCTTTACTTATGGTCCATTCATGTACACCTCCATGGTGTACACCTCAGCCGCAGCTTTGGCTGGACCTTTCACATGGCCCTAAGGACTCCGTTAACCCTGCAGCTTTCTGCTGTCACTACTTCTCAATTATTGACATGTTCTGACTTCTCAATTATTGACATATTCTGGGGCTGTGAAGTGGTTTACACCAATGGCTCGATGGCTGACGGTCGTGTTGGCTTTGTCTACGTTCATGGCGGCCATATTGTGAACAGCATTCCTTACCCGATGGCTGCAGTGTATTCTCTGCAGAGCTGGTGGCCATTTCTCATGTACTTCAGTATCTCTGTTCATGCCCTGAAGAGTCATTTCTTTTATGTACTGACTCCTTGAGCACTCTGAAAACTATCGACCAGTGCTACCCTCGTTATCCATTGGTAGCATCCATCCAGGATTCCATCTATGCCCTGGTACAGTCCATTCGTTCAGTGGTGTTTATCTCGACCCCTGGTCATGTCAGAATCCCAGGAAATGAACTTAGTGACAGGCTGGCCAAACAGGCTACATGGAAACCACTTCTGTAGATCGGCATCCCCGCAACTGACCTGCGTTCTTTATTATGTCGCGAGGTTTTTCAGGTTTTGGAGACGGAATGGCAAAATCTCAGTATGCACAACAAACTGCGAGCCATTAGGGGACCATGAATGTGTGGAAGCCCTCGATGAGGGCCCCTCGCAGGGACTTGGTGGTTCTCTGCCGGCTCCACATCAGCCATGCTTGGGCGGCTCACTGCTACACTATGCGCTGTGAAGACCCACCTCAGTGCCGGTGTGGCGCCCGGTTGACAGTGGCCCATATTCTTCTCCTTTGTCCTCCTTTGGCTGCCCTGTGTCTTCATCTTCAGTTGCCAGACTTATCATTGATTTTAGCAGATAACACCTCATCAGCAGATTTGGTTTTACATTTCATCCATGAGGGTGGGTTTTATCATTCGATCTGAGTTTTAGCGCATGTCCTTTGTCTGTCCTCCACCATAGTGCTTTTTAGGGTGGAGGTTTCAATGTGTTGCAGAGTGACTGGCTTTTCCTTTTTATTTTCGTGGTCGGCCAGCCACTGTAATCTGCTTCCTTGCTTTACTATCTTCTGTTTCTTGCATCTCTGTTTTCTTGTCCTTTTTTTGTTACATTTAGTGTTCATTGCCTTTCCTTCATTCTTGTGGCCTTTCCTTTCTTTCCATTTTGTTTTACATCTTGACTGTTTTATTCTCACACATGTGGCATTGTCTTATTACAAACAAGGGACTGATGACCTCGTAGTTTTGTCACTTTCCCCATCTTCTAAACCAGCCAATCTTGAGCACATTTGTTCATGCCTTGGGAATCGTTTCTTCTGTGTACTGACTCCTTGAGCAGCCTACAAGCTGTTGATCAGTGCTACCCTCACCATCCTTTGGTAGCGACCGTTCAGTAGTCCATCTATGCCCTAGAATGGTCCAGTCATTCAGTGGTGTTTGTCTGGACCCCAGGTCATATCATAATCCCTGACAGGCTGGCCGAATAGGCTACGTGTAAACCTTATATGGAGATGGGCTTCTCTGCAACTGAACTGCTTTCAATACCATGCCACAAGATTTTACAGCTTTGGGAGATGAAATGCCATAACCTCAGCATGCACAACAAACTGTGTGCCATTAAGGAGAATTCGAATGTGTGGCAGTCCTCCATGCAGGCCTCTCACAGGGACTCTGTAGTTTTTTCAGCTCCACATAGGCCACACTTGAGTGATACATGCCTACATGTTGTGCCATGATGACCCACCTCAGTGTCAGTGCAGCCCCCAGCTGGCAGTGGCCCATATCTTGGTGAGCTGTTCTCCGTTGGGTGCCCTGTGACGGACTATTCAGTTACAACTCATTGCCATTAATTATAGCTGACACCTCATTGACCAATTTAGTTGTACATTTTATACATGACTGTGGGTTTTATCATTCCATATAAGTATTAGTGCATTTCCTTTGTCCCTTTGTCTTCTCCACTCTAATGCTTTTGCAGTGGATGTTTTAATATGTCACAGAATGGCTGCCTTCTCCTTTTTATTATCGTGGTCTGGCAGCGAGTCAGTCATTTACTCTCTTGTTTCTACCCATTCTACCTGTTTGTTGCTTCTCTATGTGGTTTTCTTTTCCTGCTTCGTCCATAGTAGTGTTGGTTGTCCTACTGTAGTTACTTTTGTTCTTCCTTTCTCCTGACATTGTGCTGTATGCCTCCTTTGTTTCCTTCTTTCCATTGTGTAATTCTTTTACCAATGACCTCGCAGTTTGGTCCCTTCCCCCTCCACCTCCTTTAAACCAACCAACCATTCCTTTTGGCGTTTTCCCAGAAATTGTCAGAGAGGTGCCCACTTGGCTGACTGTAACCAACTTAACCTCTTCTATCTTAACACAGGAGCACCCATATTCCTTTCCGACTCCTCACACACCTATTCCCATTTGGACATATACTTCTGCATTGCCCAGCTTGCCCATGGTCTCTAGCAGTCCATTCCTTCTGACACCTACTTGAGTGACCATTTCCTGTGTGCTATCCGTATGCTGACTCCTACCCCACCTGCATTCACACCCAAATGGCAGCTTACTAAGGCTGACTGGGGGCTTTACTCCTCCCTGGTGGCCTTCAACGACCAAGATTTCCCCTGTTCTGATGACCAGGTGGAATATCTCACAATCGTTATCTTACTCCTGCAGAATGTTCCATTCCTCACGCTTCTCCTTTACCACGCCTCGTCCCAGTCTCTTGGTGGACAGAGGCATGTCACAATGCAATTAGCATGTAGAGATGTACTCTACACGTTTTCAACCACTATCCTATGAAGTATTCCTACAGTGATTCATGCACAGTGTCGTCGTGTTTTTCGGAATAGCAAAAGAGCTTGTTGGATTTCATTTAAAAGTTCTTTTAACAGTTCCACTCCCACTGTCGTGTGGACCAACCTCTAATGGCTCTCTGTGGCCAAGATCCATTCTCCAGTTTCTGGGTCCGCAGCTCGTGGTCGTGAGGTAGCGTTCTCGCTTCCCATGCCCGTGTTCCCGGGTTCGATTCCCGGTGGGGTCAGGGATTTTCTCTGCCTCGTGATGACTGGGTGTTGTGTGATGTCCTTAGGTTGGTTAGGTTTAAGTAGTTCTAAGTCCTAGGGGACTGATGACCATAGCTGTTAAGTCCCATAGTGCTCAGAGCCATTTTGAACCAGTTTCTGGTCTGACGTTAGCAGATGAGGCTATTGTGGACTCTACTGTGATCTTGTAACGCCTTGGGCCGTCATTTTGCGGATGTTTCGAGCTTTTCTCACTGTCGCTCTCCCTTCCTCCATCGGAAACGAGTGTGCTACAATGCCGCCTGTACTATGAAGGAACTAGTTCATGCTCTCACTACATCCTGATCCTCCACCTCAGGGTCAGATCTGTTCACATTCAGATGTTGTAGCACCTTGTCTTGCAAGCAAACACTTTCTGCTTAATATGTACAACCGCATCTGGGCAGAGGACACGTTTCCCAGGCAGTGCTGTGAAGCCAGTCATACCCATTCCTAAGCCTGGTAAGGACAATCACCTTTTTTGTAGCTACCACCTCATCTTTCCCACCAGCTGTGTTTGCAAGGTGATGTAACATATAATTCATGGGTGGCTGGTATGGTGGCTAGTCTCCTGCAGTTAGCTTATGACTGCACAGTATGGATTTCGATTGTGCCATTCTGCAGTTAACCATCTCTTCATTTTGCCCACCAATGTCACGAATGGTTTTCTGCAGAAATCCCAGGCTGCGGCTGTCTTTCTCGATTTGGCGAAAGCCTACGTCACATGCAGGAGGACTGTTATCTGCATTCTCTACACGTGCGGCTTCCATGTCCACCTGCCCGATTTCTGTGAGGAATTTATAAAAGACAGAGTTTTTAAGGTATGTGTGGGTTCTGCCTTGTGGGACACCTTTATCCAGGAAAATGGTGTGCCTCAGGGTTCTGTCCTGAGCATCGCCCTCCTTGCTATTGCCATTAACCCTATAATGGCCTGTCTCCCTCCAGGCACCTCCAGCTCTCTTTTTGTTTATTTTTCCATCCATTGCATTTATCACGGACCTGCTTCATTGAGTAGCATCTTCAGCGATGTCTCGATCGTCTTTTCCCATGGGGCTTCGACAGTGGCTTTCGCTTTTCCGCTCACAGAACAGTTGGTATGAATTTCTGGCATGCAGTTGATTTCTTCCACTGTCTTTACAAATTGGCCTTGTTGCTCTTCTGTTCATTGAAACTGTGAAATACCTGGGTCTCTTGCTCGGTAGGAAAGTTGCTTGATCCTCCCATGTCTCACCTGCAGCCCACTGTATGCGATCCCTCTATGTTCCGCACGCCCTCAATGGTATGCCACCATCCTCGGTTTGTACTGATCCCTTGTATGTTCGAAATTAGACTACTGGTGCTTTGTTCATGCATCTGCACTTTCGGCTCTTGCTCCAGCAGCTTAACTTCACACTACCTGCAACTTTCCTGGTGGGTGTGAACCCTTGACAATCTTGGATTCGTGTGGCGGCCCACGTTCACCTTGGCCTTCATTTGCTTCCTAGGGACACTACTCCAGCCTTGTCTATTTCACTTAGTTTCATGAGATTCATATGGAACGTCATGATAGTACCTTTGTGTACACTGACGTTTCTCAGACTGACCATGGAGTCAGTGTGACGTCATCATTGGCGGTGTTTTTCAGAATCGGCTTCCAGCACAGTGCTCAGTAGTTACAGCAGAGCTCCGTGCCCTGAATCAACGCTGGAGTACATCTAGTGACACAGCCTTTACAATTATCATCTGCTCACTCTGTCAGTGCCCTTCAAAGCCACTGTGCACCGTACACCGCCCATCCCATCATGCAATGGGTCCAGGAAAACTGTCCCTTGCACTCTCTTGATGGAGCCACTGTGACGTTTATTTGGGTTCCTGGTCATGTCAGTATGACAGGAAACATGTCTGCTGATGCTGCTGCCGAGGCTGTATTCCTCGTACCTCAGCCCACTAGTTATTACGTTCCCTCTGATTATCTGTGTGTTGCTATCTGGCAGATGCTATCACTTCAGCATTGTCACATGTCCTCCTTTCAGGGGACTAAGCTCCAGATTTTTAAGCCTCGGCTTGGACAACCTCCTCTCAACCCTCCCGCCGCAAAGGGGTCATTTGAACTATGTTGTGTATTGGGCGCTGCCTTTTTAGTCATCAGCATTTTGTAACTGGCGCTCCACCACCACTCTGTGCACATTCCGCCCAACTTGTAATTGTCTTCCATTTCCTGAGGGAATGCCCTTTTTATGTACCTGCTTGGATTTTCTGTCAGAGTTATTAGCCATTTTTTTCTTAGTGAATGATGTGCTGGCTGTCGAGTGCATTATACTTTTTATCCATCATAGCAATATGGCAAAGGCCATTTAAATTTTAGTTACGGACCTCTCTTTCTCTATAATGTAGTTCGTAGACATTTATCTATGTATCCGTTTTTAGCTGTCTTCTCTTCAGTCGATTGCGATTGATATGTGGTAATGTTTCTCCTCTTTTTCTCCATGTTTCACAGTTTTTACATGGGCGCGTATGAACCTAGTTGTTTTTACTCCCTGAAACGAAATACTAGCAAATGTGCTTGTGAACAACAAAAATTTTATTTCACAACTTTATATTTTTGGCTACTGATTAAATATTGGACTACCCCACATGTACACTATGTGATCAAAAATATCCTGACACCCCCAAAACATACATTTTTCATATTAGGTGCATTGTGCTGCCAGGTACTCCATAACAGCGATCTCAGTAGTCATTAGACATCGTGAGAGGGCAGAATTGGGTGCTCAGCGGAACTCATGGACTTCGAACTTCGTCAGGTGATACTGTCACTTGTGTCATACATCTTTACACGGGATTTCCACACTCATAAACATCCCTAGGTCCACTGTTTCTGATGTGATAATGAAGTGGAAAGGTGATGGGACACATACAGCACAAAAGCGTACAGGCCAACCTCATCTGTTGACTGACACAGACTGATGACAGTTAAAGAGGGTCATAAAGGGTACTAGGCAGACACCTATCTAGACCATCACACAAGAATTCCAAACTGCATCAGGGTCCACTGCAAGTATTATGATAGTTAGGTGTGAAGTGAGAAAACTAGGATTTTATGGTCAAGTGGCCGGTCATAAGTGTCAGACTGTCAGCGAGAGCAGCACCGCTAGTTCCTGCTAATAATAACGCGAGTACACCGTTCACTTGTTACATATTTTTAAAAGCTTCAAACAGGACCAATTGCAGTCATGGATAGGAACAGTGATTGTTGTGTACAGATGCGAGCTGAGTTGGTAACCCTTCACTCACAGATCCAGGCCTCTTTGGCTTCTATCACACAACTTGAGGCTGCTGCCAAGGGGTGTCACTGTGGGGGATCGAACGTGGGGTTGCAAGGGATGTCGAGCACATCCCACATGCCCTCTGATTGGTCCACTGCTGTGTCTGCCCCAGGTACTATGAGGTTGACCCCTCACCCATAGTAGAGTGGGAGATCATTCCAAAGTCTGGCAGGCAGCAAAAAACTTTCCGAGGAGCCGATTGTAGCGTCTCACTGGTTCGTTTCACAAACAGGTTTGGGCGTTATCTGTGGCTGATGATGTCCCTGAGCCGGACGCTGTTGTCCATCCTGTTCCAGAGGAAGCTTCTCAGTCTGCAAGGTCTGGACATTCACAGAGGGCTGGTTTGCTGTTAGTTGGGAGCTCCAACGTTAGGCGCATAATGGGGCCCCTTAGGAACATGGCTGCCAAGGAGGGGAAGGACGCCAGTGTGCATTCCAGGGGAGTCATTCCGGATGTGGGAAGGGTGCTTCTGGATGCCATGAAGAGTACAGGGTGCATCCAACTGCAGGTGGTGGCTGATGTTCGTACCAATGACATTTGTCTCTTTGGATCGGTGCAGATTCTGTCTGGTTTCAGGCGGCTAGCGGAAATGGTGAAGACTGTGAGTCTTGCTTCCGATATTAAGGCGGAGCTCACCATCCACATCGTTGTCGACGGAACCGACTGTGGTCCTTTGGTACAGAGCCGAGTGGAGGGTCTGAAACAGAAGCTCTGGTGGTTCTGTGACTGTACACTGCAGATTCCTTGACTTGCAGCATCGGGTGGTGGGTTTCCAGGTTGTGCTTAATAGGTCAGGAGTCCAGTACACACTGGAAGCGGCTACACGGGTATTGGGGGCTGTGTGGAAAGGACTTGGCGGTTTTTTAGGTTAGAGGATATCAGAGAACCATAGAAGGGACGTCCATCTAAAAGTGGGCAGGTAAAACAAAGTGAGGTAGTTATAGAAACGATTGGTATTGTAATTGCAAATTGTTGTAGCTGTGTTGGGAGAGAACCAGAGCTCCAAGCCCTAATAGAAGGAATAGTCGTAGGTACAAAGAGCTGGCTAAAGCCGGAAATCAGCCGAATTTTTTGAAATGACGCAACAGTGTTGAGGAAGGATAGATTAAATACAGTTGGTGGTGGAGTATTTATTGCTGTCAGAGGTAGTTTACCTTGAAGCGAAATTGAAGTAAATAGTTCGTGTGAAATAGTATGGGTAGAGGTTATACCTGACAATCGGACTAAACTATCAATTGGATCGTTTTACCGACCCTCGACTCAGAAAATTTAGGTATTGAGTAGTTCAAAGAAAACTTGAGTCTCATTTCAAATAAGTGCAGCGTTCATAAAATTATAGTCGGTAGTGACTTTAATCTACCCTCAATATGCTGGAAAAATATGTTTAAAGCCCTTGGCAGGCATCAAACTTCATCCGAAATTGTACTGAATACATTCTCAGCAAATTATTTTGAACAATTAATTCATCAGCCCACTCGAAGCGTAAATGGTTGCAAAAGCATACTTAACCTTTAGCAACAAATCGTTGACAAATAATGAGTATTGTGTCGAATACAGGAATTAGCGACCACAAGGCAGTTGCTGCTAGGCTGAATACCATAACACTTACAACCATCAAAAGGAAACGCAAAGTATATCTATTTAAAAAAGCTGATAAAATACTCTTAACACCTTTTAGAGACAGTTCACTCCTTCCGATCTGATCATGTAAGTGTAGAAAAGTTGTGAAATGTTTTCAAAGAAGCACACTAGTGGCAAGACTCAATCAATACCTTCATTGCGCGATAACAACGATGAAGTCACTGATGACAGTGCCACTAAAGCAACTTAGTAAACACGGTTTTCCGAAACTTCTTCACCAAAGAAGACGAAGTAAATATTCCTGAATTCCAATCAAGAACAACTGCCCAGATGAGAAACATAGTAGATACCCTCGGTGTAGCAAAACAGCTTAAATCAATAAAGGCACGGCCTCTGGTCGTGATTGCATACCAGTCAGGTTCCTCCCAGAGTATGCTGATAAAATAGCTCCTTATTTAGCAATTATATACAACTGCTTGCTCACAGAAATCTGTACCTAAAGGCTGGAAAATTGCTCAAGTCACACCAATACCCAAAAAAGGAAGTAGGAGTAAGCCATTGAATTACAGTCGTATATCACTAGTGTTGATTTGCAGTAGGGGTTTGGAACATATACTGTATTCAGACACTATGAAGTACCTCGAAGAAAACGATTTATTGACACACAGCACAGTTTCAGAAAATATCGTTCTTGTGAAACACAACTAGCTCTTTATAATCATGAAGTAATAAGTGCTATCGACAGGGGATGTCAAATTGATTCCATATTTCCAGATTTCTATAAGGCTTTCGACACCGTCCCTCATAAGCGTCTTCTAACCAAACTGCATGCCTACGGAGTATCGCCTCAGTTGTGCGACTGGATTCGTGATACCCTGCAGAAAAGACACAGTTCGTAGTAATAGATGGAAAGTCATTGGCGTTCCCCAAGGAAGTGTTACAGCCCTCTATTGTTCCTGATCTGTATTAATTTCAAAGGAGGCAATCTGGGTAGCCATCTTAGATTGTTCGCAGATAATGCTGTCATTTACCGTCTTGTTAAGTCATCAGATGATCAAACAACTTGCAAAATGGTTTAGGTAAGATACCTGTATGGTGCGAAAAGTCGCAGTTGATCCTGACCAATGAAAAGTGTGAATTTATTCAAATGGATACTAAAAGAAATAAGCTAAACTTCAATTATGCGATAAGGCACACAAATCTGAAGGCTGTAAATTCAACTAAATACTTAGGGATTACAATTACCACTAATATACATTGGAACGATCACATGGATAATATTGTGGGTAGAGCAAACCGGAGACTGTGATTCATTGGCAGAACTCTTAGTAGGTGCAACAGGTCTACCAAAGAGGCTGGTTACACTACGCTTGTCCGCCCTATTCTGGGGTATTGCTGTGCAGTGTGGGATCCGCATCAGTTGGGATTGATGGATGACATCGAAAAAGTACAAAGAAGGGCTGGTCGTTTTGTATTATCTCGAAATAGGGGAGACCGTGCCACAGACATGATATGCGAATTGGAGTGGCAGTCATTAAAACAAAAGCGTTTTTCGTTGCGACGGGATATTCTCATGAAATTTCAATAACCAGTTTTCATCTCCAATTTCGATATTCTGCTGGCATCCACCTACATAGGGAGAAATGATCATGACGATATAATAAGAGAAATGAGGGCTCGCATAGAAAAATTTAAGTGCTAGCTTTTTTCGCGTGCCATTCGAGAATGGAGCGGTAGAGAGACAGCTTGAAGGTGGTTCATTGGACCCTCTGCCAGGTACTTTATTGTGAATAGCAGAGTAATCACGTAGATGTAGATAAGCCACATATCATGCCAGTGAATGCCAAACGCCGCCTCGCATGGTGTAAGGAGTGTAAACATCAGACGATTGAACAGTGGAAAAACGTTGTGTGGAGTGACGACTCAAGGTACGGCAATCCGATGGGTGGGGGGGGTACAACGAATGCCCAGTGAATGTCATTTGCCAGAGTGTGTAGTGCCAACAGTAACATTCGGAGGTGGTAGTGTTGTGTTGTGTTGTGGTTGTGTTTTTCATGGAGGGGGCTTGCACCACTTGTTTTGCGTGGCACTATCACAGCACAGACCTACATTGATGATTTAAGCACCTTCTTGCTTCTCACTGTTGAAGAGCAATTCGGGAATTACGATTTCATCTTTAGACACGATCGAGCACCTGTTCATAATGCACGGCCTGTGGCGGAGTGGTTACACAACAACATCATCCCTGTAATGGACTGGCCTGCACAGAGTGGAAGGTGTTATCATGGCTAAGGGTAAGTGAACACCATATTGAATTCCAGCATTATTGATGGAGAGCGCCATTAACTTGTAAGTCGTTTTCAGCAAGGTCTCTGGATACTTCTGATCACATAGTGTATTTTTACTTTTGTTTTGATGCCATGCAGCTGGAGTCTCTGTAAAAGTCTTCGCCTCTTAGGTAGTTCCTCACAAGCATGAGGTCATGTTCATATCACAGCCCACATTTTGTCACTACATGCGAAATGTGGGACCCAACTACTGGAACAAATACATTATGAAACACTTTAAAGAAAATGATCTATTGACACATAATCAGCGGAGATTCTGAATGTCTTTGTGAAACATGACTGGTTTCATATTCACATGTAGTGATGAATGCTAGGGATAGCGTATCTCAAGTTGATACCATACTTTTAGATTTTTAGAAGGCTGTTAACATCATTTGTCATAAGTAGGTTCCAGTAAAATTATGTGCCTTCATTGTTGTCACAGTTATGGCACTAGATTCCTGATTTTCTGTCAGTAAGGTCACAATTCATAGGAACTGATAGAAGTCTTGTAATGGGACTGAAGTAATTAGTTGGTTCCCCAAGGAAGTGTTATAGGGCATCTTTCATTCCTAATTTACATAAG
Source organism: Schistocerca nitens (assembly GCF_023898315.1). NCBI lineage: Eukaryota > Metazoa > Arthropoda > Insecta > Orthoptera > Acrididae > Schistocerca > Schistocerca nitens. The sequence continues at coordinate 109,351,534 of NC_064624.1, forward strand.
TGTTATAGGAGACAATCTGAGTAGCTGTCTTTGTTTACAGATGTTTATTTACAGATGTTTATTTTCTAGTAAACTCATCAGATGAAGACAAATTCAAAATGATTTAGACAAGATATCTATATGGTGGAAAAATAGAAAATTATCTAAACAATAAAAAGTGTGGTCCCCTACATGAGTACTAAAAAAACTCAAATTATGACTGCACGAAATTTGCCCAAATTTAAAGACTTACAGCTTGACAAAATATGTGTGCACTATATGCATTATAACCATAATATGCAAAGTGTTGGGAAGAAGGCAAACCGAAGATCACATTTCATTGGCAGAGATTTAGGAGGAGCAACATTTGTGGAGAACTGCTTACTGTCCTCATGATGGGAACGCTCAAGGAATGGCAGCAAGCTTTGTTTTATCACAAAGTATGGGAGCTGGAAATGATATGTTAGCTGGTGTGGCAATCAAAACAAAAGTTTTTATTTGTAGCATGATCTCTTCCTATTATTTCAGTCACCAACTTCCTCTTCCAAATTCCAAAGTATAATAAGAGAATAAAGAGCTTGCACAGAAAGATAGTGTTCGTATTTCCCCCACATGTTAAGAGTAGAGAAATATTCTGGAAGTGGTTCTATGAACTTTGTCAAACACTTACGTGAATTGCAGATGTATCATGTAGATGCAGATTTAGATGTAGAAGCACTTAAGCTACTTGCTTGCTGCACCATTGGTCAAGGACTAGTTCTTAGCATGTCCATAATGCTGTCGCATGGCTCAAATTAACCAGTGTCCATTTGAGCTGCTTTTCATAGTGTACGTTCAATATCTCCTGTCAGTCCTGTTTCATACAAGTGCTGCATGCTTCAGATTTGTACTAGAATGGGTTTTAAGAGTTAGTAAACAATTTCCTTTGAGGCTTAGTGTTTTTCCTGTAGTCTGCCACTGAACTGATGTCTGCCATTGGCTTTACCTATAGCTAAGCTTGTGTAATTGTTGAATTTCAAATTCCTAAAAGTTACTACATCCACATAATTGTATGAGTGGACCATTTCCAGCTGTGACTCATTGATACTATAGTAGTGGGATCGTACATTTTTTGTGAAGTGTAAAGTGTTATATTCTGAACATTTACTGCAAGTTGCCGATCTTAGGACTACGAAATATGATGATGTGACTACTTGTACAGCACTTGTCTTGTATAGATTGACAAAATTTAAACTATGTTCTATTTGTAGTAGATTAGAATCCTTACGCAACAAAGAAATTAGAAATTCCTACACTCATGTTTTATTCAGTACACACTGCATTTCGGATCCTGTGGTCCATCTTCAGGTGTAATTCGTCTTAATACATGCTTTATTTGTTCTATTGAATGAGGGGAAATGCATAATCCTGTCACAAAAAGGTTTGATGTTAGGTTACAAATTAGTAAGTCAGATGTGGAAAATATGTGCGAAATAGTGGTAAAGATGAACAGTGTACACTTATCAAATAATCCAAGAAAAGCGTTTTTATCGTTTTGGTAATGGCATAAGTTGTTTCCTCCATCGTTTTCAAGCAAATAATTTCATTCAAGAGACACCTTCACAAACACATGTTTGTTAACACTTCACAGACGTTTTTGTACATGGTTTGGTTAAAGATGCATTTTTCATAGTGCTAAAGATTTAATTATTAAACAATCGACACATACAGGAAATAACTTCAGAACAGATATTTAAAATTATAGAAATAGCTGTGGCTTGCGAAATCATGTCATTTAACATTGATTCTGGTTTTTTTTTGATTTTGTGGAGGTGTGTCTCCAGTTCTGGCAGATCTAGGGTCTTACTATTGGCTTCATTATGTAATACTATCAAATTGTTTTCTAGATAGTTGATGACATGGCTCGTTTCCAACATATTTGTGCAATGACTGATTCTTCAAATTGGTTAAGCCTGAAAGCATTTACATGTTATTGATAACAGGTTTTGAAGTTTGTGCTTGTTTTCCGTACATAGTTGGCAGGACAACTAGGGCATGTTACTTCATGCACTCTACTGTTGTTGTTTGTTTGTATATTTGAATTTGTTATGGATGTGGAAGTTAAGTAATTTATTATTAGTTGAGAATGAAACTTACATTTGTTTTTATTTTTAAGGTTAGCTATTTTTAGCGAGATTTTGCCCAGGTAAGGGATACTGGTGAATATTTTCTCTTCTATCATAGTGTTGACATTCATTGTCTTGCTTTTGTATGTTTGTCTGTCTGAATTGTTAATTGTTGTGGCTGTGTAGTCATTGCTTATGGCAGTGCTCTTTATTGTAACTATCTCATTCTTGAGAATGTTCCCTTTTAGACCAAGAGAGTGTACTCAGTGTAGCATGGATCTAAATGCAGCATGTTTCTGTGTGGTGGGATGACATGATGAGTTGTCTAGTGTTATATCTGTGTATGTGTGTTTTCTGTGAATGCTGAACTTATGTTTTTGTTTATGGTTGGTGATTTTAAGAACCAGGAAAATTATGCATTTGTTGTCCTCATGTTCTATTGTGAATTTCACGTTTATGTGGAAAGAATTGAATACTGCTAGTAGTTCCTCAACCTCATTTTTTGTTCCATGAAATAGAAGCAAGGTATCATCAACTTATCTCCAGTAATATCTTATTTTAATTTTGAATCTATAGTTTCCAGTAAAGAACTTACTTTCCAGATGATTGAGAATTATGTCTGCAAGAGCACTTGATAGGCTACTGCCCATGGCAAGACCCTAATTCTGTTGGTGAACTTTCCCATTGAATGTTCAGTAATTGTAAGACAATATTAACTGCAATGTGTCCTTGACTTCTGATATTTCTACAATTGACAATTTTTTATGTGTTATTAAGTTTTCAAAAATTGTGTATTGTTTCTTCAGTTGGTACTTTTGTAAATAGGTTAGTTACATCCAAAGAGTCAAATTTTAGTTGCTAATCCCTTTGTGTTCATAAATGACTGTTTTATCAAAGGTATAGTACTGCTTCAGAATTTTGTTCAGTAATTGGGAGACACTGAAAGCAGGTGTATTCCCAGAATTAACAGTAGACCTCAGTGGAACTTGGGATTTATGGGTCAGGTTGAGCTCTGTCTTTGGGCTGTGGGATTCATTAAAATGAAAGTTTTTGCTGCTTTTTCGGTGAAGAAGAAATTGAATTTATTAACCATTTTTCTGATTTTGTTTTGCAATTTCAGTTGGATTTTGCTTGAGCTCTGTTATGTTATTTTCAGAAAAGAAACTTTGTGTTTTAGTGATGTATTCATCTTTGTTCATAATTACTACAGAATTACTTATGTCAGTTTTCAGAATCATGGCATTGTTGTTATATGGTTTCGTGTTTATGCTGTTTAATAGCTTTCTCTCCTGATAAACTGTTTTGTGGATTTCGTTATGGTTAGTTATGCTTTCCTGAATAACTTTGTTGTGTGCTAGGACAGTCTGTTCAATTTTGTTAAGATCAGCTAAATCAGTTGGTTTTTTAGGGTATACGATGAGATGTTTTAGGTTATTAGTACTTAATCTGGGTTCTACGTTGTGCTTTAGCCCTTCCTTAAGTAGACCTTGATCTTTTTCATAAAGGTGATACCAGTTTGGTTCACGACTCTTTATGAAACTGTTTTGTTGGATGGTTCGGTCTCCTGCTGCTGATTCAGTTTTAGCTACATGGCTTCTAATTTCTTTTGGTGCCTGTGTGTGATTTCAGTTCGCATTTTCCTCAGCAGCTCTTAGTTCTAATGGTGTAATGTATTAGCTAATTGTAAATACGTGTTGCAACAGCATATAACAATATCTTCTTTCTTTTTGTACTGAGATTTTACTTGAGACTACATTATCTCACATTTCCTCTTGGCAATCTGGGCTGCAGCAGACTTGTTTGATCTTCGCTTTGACATAATTAGGACGAAAGTTACACGCTAGATGTTCTTTGATGAACTTAATACTAGCACTGGCTTTCACGAACTTCATTTTGTAATTACTGTATTAGTATACTGCTTTCAGTGCCTGGCTGGTCAAGTTAATTTTAAGCATATTTTGCAGCTTCAAACGTGGTATGCTTTATTTGTCCTCTTGAATGAGATTAACGGCATATTCCTGTAATGAAAAGGTTTGATGTTAGGTTCCGAATTTCATAAGCCGCACGTGGAAAAATGTGCGAAATAGTGGAAAAGATTAATAGTGTAAACTTATCCAAATAATCCAAGAAAATCGTTTTAACCCTTTAGTAACAGCATTTTTTTCTGCTCTATCGTTTTCAAGCTTACCATTTCATTGAAGAGGCACCTCCACAAACACATGTTGATGAACACTTCACAGATGTTTTTACATGGTGAGATCAAAGGTGCATTTTCATAGTGCTAAAGATAAAATTATTAAACAATTGGCATGTGCAGGAAATAACTTTAGAATAGATCTTCAAAATTACAGAAGTAACTGTGGCTTGTGAAATCTTTTTGTTCATTTAACATCAACTCTGGTTTCTTGATTTTCTGGAGGTTTATCTCCAGTTGTTCAAACAAGATTTAGGGTCTTGCCATTGGCTACATTATGCAGTACTACCAAATTGTTTTCTATGTTGTTGTTTACACGTTTCGTTTCTAACAAGTGTTGTGCAATGGCTGATTTTTCAAAGTGGCTGAGTCTGAAAGAATTTACATCTTCTTGAAAACGGATTTTTAAGTTTCTGCTTGTTTTCCATACATAGTGGGCAGGACAACTGGGTCATGATACTTTGTTCACTCAACTGTTTTTGTATGTTTGCGTATTTGATTTTCTGTTATGGATGAGTAAGTTTCCTAATTTAATATTAGTTAAGAATGAAACTGTTACATTTGTCTTTTCCACTATTTCGCACATATTTTCTGCGTCTGGCTGACAAAATTCGTATCCTAACATCAAACCTTTTTGTGACAGGAATATGCATTTCATCTCATTCAAGAGAACAAATAAATCATGTATTAAGACGAATTACACCAGAAGATGGACCCACAGGGTTCATATGCATAATGTACTGAATAAAACATGATAAATTATGACAGGAGGCGTTTTTTAATTGATATCTCGAGTGTGTTGAGTATAGTCACGTTTGAAGCTGCTGAATATGGATAAAATTAAATTGAATTTACCCAGCCAGGAACTAAAAGCAGTATACTCATACAGGAATCACAAACCAGTGCTAGGGTTAAGTTCACCGACGAATGTCTAGCGTGTGATTTACGTCCCAATTATGTCAAACTGAAGACCAAAAACAAGCCAGTCGCAGCCTATTGCCAGAAAGAAATGTGAGATAATGTGGATGAAGTCACCAGTACAATCTCAGTATATGAAGAAACAAGGTATTGTTGAGTGCTCGTATAACATGTATTTACAATTAGCTAATACACAACACCCATTAGAACTTAAAAGCTGCTGATGAGTATGTGGAAAGTATTTTAAACAAGGTGCCAAAGGAAATTAGAAGCCATGCAACTAAAACTGCATCAGCAGCAGGATAACCAACCATCCAACACAACACTTTTATGAAAGAGTCGTTAACCAAACTGGTATCATCTTCAGTGAAAAAGAACGTCTACTCAAGGGAGAGCTAAAGCACAACGTAGAACCCAGATTAAGTACTAATAACCGAAAGCACCTCATCATACACACTAAAAAGCAGCTGATTTATCTGATCTTAATAACACCATACAGATGTTCCTAGCACACAACATAAAGTGATTCAGGAAAGCATAACTAACCGTAATGAAACCCCCAAAACAGTCTATCAGGAGAGAAAGTTATTAAACAGCATAAACATGAAACTCAATAACACCAATGCCACGTTTCTGAAAGCTGACAGAAGCAATTCTGTAGTAATTATGAACAAAGATGAATAAATCGCTAAAACACTAAGTTTCATTTTTGAAAATAACATAACAGAGCTCAAGCAAGATCTGACTCTAAAATTCCAAAACAAAATCAGAAAAATGATTGATAAATGCAATTTTCTCTTCACAGAAAAAGAATCAAAAACATGCCTTTTAATGAATCTCACAGCTCCAAGACTGAGAGCTCAACCTAAGACCCGCAAACCCTAAGTTCCATTGAGGCCTATTGTTAATTCTGGGAATACACCTGCTTAAGAGTCTCCCAATTACTGAACAAAATTCTGGAGCAATACTATACATTTGATAAATCATTTTCATTTGAGAACACAAAGGGATTAGCAACTAAAATTAGACATAAATATTCCTGCAGTCGCTATTTTTGCCTCTTTTGATGTAACTAACCTATTTACAAAAGTACCAACTGAAGAAACAATAGACACAATTTTTGAAAACTTAATAACACGTAAAAAATTGTCAGTTGTAGAAATATCAGAAGTCGAGGACATCTTGCAGCCAATATTGTCTCACGATTTCTTTACATTCAATGGGAAAGTTCACCAATGGAATGAGGGTCTTGCCATGGGCAGTAGCCTATCAAGTGCTCTTGCAGACATAATTCTCAATCATCTGGAAAGTAAGTTCTTTAATGGAAACTATAGATTCGAAATTAAAATAAGATATTACTGGAGATAAGTTGATGATACCTTGCTTCTATTTCATGAAACAAAAAATGAGATTGAGGAACTACTAGCAGTATTCAATTCTTTCCACATACACGTGAAATTCACAACAGAACATGAGGACAACAAATGCATAAATTTCCTGGATCTTAAAATCACCAACCATCAACAAAAACATAAGTTTAGCATAAACAGAATACACACACACACACACACACACACACACACACACACACACACACACACACACACACACACACACACACCACATTTCGATCCATGCTATACAGAGTACACTACCTTGCCCTAGAAGGAAACACCATTAAGAATGAGATAGTTACAATAAAGAGCATTGCCATCAGCAGTGGCTACACAACCAAAACTATCGACAATTTAGACAGACAAGTAGAAAAACCAAGACAATGAATGTCAACACTAAGAAAGAAGAGAAAATATTCGCTGGTATCCCATACCTGTTTTCCATCTCACGAAAAATAGGTAACGTTTTCAAAGAAACAAAGGTAAGTTTCATTTTCAACTAATAATAAATTAGGAAACTCACTCATCCATAACACAAAATGAAATATGCAAACAAATAACAGTAGAGTGTACAAGGTATCACGCCCCCAGTTGTCCTGCCTACTATGTAAGGAAAACAAGCACAAACTTCAAAACGCGATTTCAAGAAGATCTAAACGCTTTCAGGCTCAACCAATTTGAAGAATCAGTCATTGCACAAATATGTCGGAAACGAATCATGTCATCAACAATCTAGAAAACCATTTGGTAGTATTACATAATAAAGCCAATAGTAAGACCCCAGATCAGTCAGAACAACTGGAGATACACCTCCACGAAATCAAAAAATCAGATTTGGTGTTAAATGAACAAACAGATCTAACAAGCAACAGTTCCTTTTGTAATTTTAAATATCTGCTCTAAAGTTACTTCCTGCGTATGTCAATTTTTTCCTGTGTATGTCAATTGTTTAATAATTATATCTGTAGCACTATGATAAATGCATCTTGGTCCACACCATGTAGAAAAACATCTATGAAGTGTTTACAAACATTGTTTGCGGATGTGCCTCTTGAATGAAATGATATGCTTGAAAACGATGGAGAAGAAAACTTAGGCTGTTACTAAAGCGTTAAAAACGCTTTTCATGTATTATTTGGTAAGTTTGCGCTATTCATCTTTTCCACTATTTTGCACATTTTTCCCTATGTGGCCTACAAATCTCGGAACGTAACATCAAAACTTTTCATGACAGGAATATGCATTCAATCTCTTTCAAAAGGACAAATAAACCATGGATTAAGATGACATACACCTGAAGATAGACCCACAGGGTCCGAAATGCATCGTGTATTGAATAAAAGTCGATAAATTCTGACTAAATGCGTATTAGATACATACCTCCAGTGTATTGAGTACAGTCCCATTTGAAGCTGCAAAAATCGATATAATTAAAAAGAAATTCCTAGCATTATGATTGAATGATTAAACTGTGCCACACTGATTTTTCTCTGGTTGTTTTTTTCTGCCTTAACAAAGCATAATATAAACACGAGAACTAAATGGGAACAGCCTTGTGTTGCTCTGGGATACGAAAATGTTTTATCCCACAGCAAGTGTAGATTTAATGTTCTGAACAAAATGAGTTTGTAAGTACTACCATTTTTCCTGGCATGTGGACTAAATTATGTGCTTACTCCTAGAGTGACAGACAGAAAAATGAGTGAATTACATCTTAAACAGTTTGTAGGCTTACGTTTATTTCAAGATTTAAACCAATCAACCACACCATAATGAAGGCACAGTATTCTGGATCAATAAATAGAGGTAAATTTCATATTCAGCAGCTGAGCACTTGATGAAAACGTCATGTCCATCAAGATTAATGTAAAATTTTTGTTATTTTGTAACAAATGGAACCTTTAATATGCTTATAAATTAGACCATTCATAAAAAATATAGGCGAAAATCTATGCAAAAAGAATTTTTATCCACATGTTAAGCACAGGAAGAACAGTAAATGGATGTGAATTTAAAATGTAATCATAAATGTTCAGTATTGAATATTTGTTAGTTTGTCGTTACAAAAACCCACATGATCTCCTGGAATTCAGGAACTGCAGGCACTGACAACTGGCATGGCAAGTCATGTGGAAATGTCTGTACGTGGACTGGTTACACTTTGTAATTGCCACCATGTGTCAGGAAAGAATTATCTCCATTGGTATAATGAATGGGAAACACCACCTGGATCACCATTTTCTAAATTGAGATGTTTTGATCTGACCAGCAGATCATTTTCAGATCTAACTTGGGAAAGGTATAAATGAGGCCCAACAACACAAGTTAAGAGTGTGACACTACAAATAATACAAACAGCAGTACTGCAAATAACGTAAATATTTCATATACTCATTCATGTCCTCAACTAGTGACGACGAGAATGAACATAACTATGAAAACAGTACAGAAGATGGACGGGGAAAAGTTACTTAGTCATTTGATGCATATACACGTCAGTGCCCAGAACATTAATAGTGTCAAGAAGATTTTTATAAAGACAGTATGTTGATTGTGTACAATTGATTACATGATTCTTCCTTTCGTTCTTCTCCCATCATTTGTTAGGTGATATCACCTCTGCTGGTCAACATGTTCTAGCAGTCCCTTCTGTCGTCTTTACCTCTTTCTTGTCCCTTGTGGTTTGTAATGAAGTATTAGTTTTGGAAGTTGTTTTCAGGCATTCTATCTACATGTTCCCACAATCTGTTTCTATTTCTTATGCATTGAATCAACTTGCAATTCATTCATAACGTCTTCATTTCTGGACATACGTTCCCTGCTTATATCCATATGATTTAATAATAATTCAAGAAAATAAAGAGAATCTTCAGAAAGATGTCTATCATCTTGAGTTGTTGGCTTCTGAATGTCACATGAAAATCTCCATTAATAAATTAAGTGCTAAGGTAGTCAAGGGAAAATCATCTATCAGATGAAAAATTGTTATAAATAATGTAATACTGGAGCAGGTACCTCACGTCCAATGTCATGGTTGTGGAATAAGATGAGATTTTTGCAGTGATACTGATAACAAGATTATGAAATTTGAAACAATGTGTCTCCCGTGATCAAGATTAAACCACACAAGTGAGAAACACACTTCCTGTAAATTGTGTGTTTTTTTTGTATGTTTATATATTTAGTGAGACAGAAATTGTACTGTTCATATGCATATCAGATTTATATTGTTCTGATGCTTCATTTCTTAAAACACAACTGGAAGAACTTGCAATTTGCAGAACAAAGGAGTCTTACTTGAAAATCTGATTTAAGTAGGAAACAGGATCTGGTTATAAAAACAGCCATGTTTTAGAAAATTATTATACTATGTATTCTTACAGTTGAAAGATAATAGTGAGGGGAAACAGAATGGCCACAGGGGTGTACGACATGCCACAACAGGTTGTGTGCCTAGTGATACACCTGTGTGTTTACGCAGGCCAGTCTGCACCAACCACCATCTTTCCATGACTGGCACACATGAAAAAACATTCACATTGATGGGAGCAGTGAGCCACTGGAGATTGTATGTTTACTGGGGAACATTGTCATAAACATAAATTGTAATAGTTCTGACACTAAATGTAACTGGGTTTTCTCTTTTGATGCTAGTCAATTGTCAGGATGAGCATTACTGCAAAGGGCCTTTGATTCTAAAGCATTACGTCAGGGTAAAAATACTAAATTAATTTTTCTCTCTTAACAACATGTGGGCAGGGTGGGTTCTTTCTTGTCTCGGGTACGTGGTAGAATGAAACAGCATTTTTACATAAGACAACTTTCAATAAAAGTTTTGTACAACTGTTTACTTATTGGATGTTCTGTCTCGGAGAGCGGCAGCTGTGTCGTTTGTGAAGCCTTCTGCTGCGGCAGTGGCGGCGTGTGATTACGCGTGGCGGTGTGTATCTCGTGTCGCCGTCTCACCCAGTTGACTGGAGACGCGCAGCGCGTGGTGGCCCGTTGAATTATTGAGAGCGCAGTCGTGCATCAGACGGTGATACCTTGGATGTGGCGTCCCAGTGTATCTCTTCTCAAAGCGGCCGTGTATGTTGTGCGTCGGCCAGCGGAGCGGCGCGGCGGGGGAAGGCCAGTGTCCCGGACTGGGACTCCTGCTTGCCAGTCTTTGGCTGTCAGATCTTCATCCCAGCTCACAGGTGACTGCTGATGTGAGGCTGTCTCCTTCCCGTCCTCACGAGTCACCCGGGTACGTAAAAATCAGACTTAAAATACCTTTTAACTCCTGTCTTCTGCCGCCGAGGCTGCTGCTTGCTATTCTATTGCAGCGTCGTACTTGGTGCGTCTGTGTACGATGTAGTCTCTTCTTGCATGACAGTCTTCTGCACTGAAACTGACTAAAAACTACTGCTACTCTCTTCGTCGGCTCCACTGCGTCTCACGTATTTATTCACTTCACTTGGTGAACGACTTCACGGTCATTGCCTCCTTGGTCACGTTGAAAAGCTTCTCGAAGAATCTTCTTAACTTCGGTCATTGGCTCATGGAATGTAGGCGAGGGCCTTTGCTCACATGTGACAACTGAGAAACACGTGAGCCGGTCGGGCAATGCCCTGACGGTTGAATCGACAGCGTTCGCTTATGTGGGGAAGGCGATGGCTTCTGAACTAGCTGACTTCACGGTCATTGTCTCTTCTGCTCTGCCCGCTGTTTGCCAGTATGTAACTCTCTAAACTATACCAAGTTTACATTTATTTTCTAATTTGTACTTCACTTTGATTTCACTAATTTACTTAAGTACCACTCAACATTCCTCCACCCTTCGGAGAAATTGGCCCTCGAATTTACCACTCAACATTCCTCCACTCTTCACATGCAAAAGTGCTAGCACAAGCAATGAAAACTCTCGACTTAGAAGATTACACACGCTTCACATTAAGTATGTTGAAAATACTTAACACTTTACTAAAGCACTGTACGCTCATGAATCACATAGTTCACATGTAAATCGTTGTAATGAGTGTAACAAATCTTGATGAGAATGAATAAAAAGAATACATTTTTCACTTAGAAAATTACATAGCAACACCTTTTTAATGTACCCTATATTAATGCAAGAATATCTATTCTACAGTATTGTTTATTTTAACATGAGACTGTTTAGTAAAGACTGAAGTACAATAAACAAAATGAATACACTAATGCTCAAAAGTAACCACTGAAGTACACCAGTTAAGAGTGTGGTATCCAATTTACAGGGATTTGATGAAGTGGTATATTATTATTTGGCTTATTTTTTCGTCTTAAATAATAGAAAACTGTACAAAGAAGAAACACCAACACAAAGGTTCCAGATATACCCGTTCCTAGGATTATAGTTTTAGTTTTGTGTTCACTTTTTAATTTTAAGACATGTTACATCATAACATTGGCATCAATTTTGACTTGCTGTGAGTTTATGAACATATCCAATGACTTCAGAAGGGAACTGTCAAGGGATTCATTGAGGTAGGACAGGTTTTGTGTAGAAAATGCTTGCGTGGCGTTTTCTGGCCAATAAATTAGAGGGAAGGATGAATTAACATTAGTTGTACCAGTGATTGTTGCGGGTAAATGAAAATAACTCTCCAGAGATGGAACATAACGTGCCGTTAATTATTAGCCCGCTTCCATGAAGTTCAAAATGTTGTAATGTTGTAGCCACATGTTCTCGTAACACTGCGCAAAAATATCAGTTGTATTACTGACTGCATACAACCAGTGATTTTCTACTTGCTCGAAAAAACATGATGTGGAAGTTAATATATCACGTGGGTAATTGGTGGCGTCAGATTGTTCGAAAAATAGAGATTCACAACTATTGGTATGTAATTCGATAGCGCGAGATGGACATATAATAACTTGTTCGGATATGCAACTATTTAATTCTGAAGTTGTCATTACTGTGCTCGTATTGGTTGTGTGGGTGATTAAAAATACTTGATGTGTTAGGAACTGTACAGATTTATTTATTTTGTCCCATTTTACCGAAAATGTGTACTCTGTAACAGTCATATATACCCATTTTATCTGTAACAGGGAAAGATATACGAACTCATATTCTTGCATTGTGTGTCCACTACTACAGTAGCTAAGTGGTAATACTGTGGTAAATTTTTCTTATCTGCAGGAAATATTAACTTAAGTGAATCTGACAATTGTTTTTCAGTTTTAACTAATAATGAGATAAATGTAACCGGCGATAGTAACATGGGTGACAAATGTCCCTGTACTGCATAGTGGATGGCTTCCTTTAATTCCTCCGCTGCTAGCCGTGCATCTATCACTCGATCAGTCAGTAGCCTAAGCGATCTTCCTCATGCAAGTTTCTTATCCACAATATCGAGCCTTGTTTCTATGACTTTTAAGTCTTTATTCAGTGTAGCAGTAGTAGCTAGAAGATAATCGTTTAATTCTCGGGTGAGGTTCCTGATGACCTCGGTATTAGTAAAAGCTGTTTGCTCCCATCCGATTAATCTTGTTGTGTGCCATTCTATAGTGCCTTTATTTAATTCCGCAGTACTCTCTATGTTCTGTAATGGATTATTTAACTGATTAATATCCTCGTTATCCGCTGTACCGAAAATGGTCTTTAGTAGTTTACCTTCTGCATCCACCCATCCACGTTTAGTTCGTTTAACGGTCTGCGGAAGTATATCTTGTAACTGACGCTACTGTCCTCCCAACTGTTCGTATGAGTAGTGTAATGTTTTAAATTCACTGGATATTTCTTCAAATATCTCTGGTGAACTTGCCCTTTCATGTAGCGTATCAAATTCTAATTCAAGGCTCTTAAGTTCATTACATAAGGCCCATAAATTATACTCTAATGAAATAGTCCACTTGTGATTGGTCAGAATTACAGTACCCTGTTTTACAATAATTACACCACTCATCAACTGGTTGATCTGTAGGCCGTTGTTCATATTAGTCAATAATGCAATTATGATAAGCAGTACAGTCACAATGTAGTTGTGCATTATGCTAGAGGCGTTACCTGAAAAAGCAAACCACATGGTTATGGACCTACCAACCTAGTAAAGACAAAAAAAATAAAAGAAAGAATACATTGTTAACTAAAAGATCTACCTGTTTCTACGTTCACATTTGTTAATTATTTACATTTGCATATTATCCACAGTCCACTAAGATTCCACTAGGACATTTGCACCCTTGGTCGAAGATTGTATGGTGCCATGTCTGTATGTTGTGCTGGCGTGGCCACTCCTTTTCCTTTTTGGGCACTTCCTCCACCCTTCGAAAAAGCAGACACTATTGTTGAAGAAATTACACCTGGAGCGCCCTTAAAAGGTTTTAAACGACTTGCGTGGACAATAGTAGTTCGGGTGGGCAGTTGCAGTTTAACGTTGACTGGTGACGTGATCTCAATAATTTGATAAGGACCTATGTAGTTCGTTACGAATTTCTTCCTTTCGCAATGTATGAAGTTGATAGCATCACCCACTGACCGACTTTGTAATTAGGATATTTAGCTTGGGCATTACCTAATCTTTCCTGCCGTTCCAAAGTTTTGTATTACAGTTTTGAACCTTTTTCCATACATCCTTCATCACTCGACCGAAATCTTTTACTGTTTCGCCGACTTTTCCATTTTTCTGCTTGATTACATCAAAAGGGGACGACATTTTTCTCCCATAGACCACTTCATGCCAGTTGCGTTATGCGTTTTGGCGTTGTATACCGACACGATTATTGGTAAATACGTATCCCAATAAGAATGTTGTTCGTTAATATAACAACTAAGCATCTTGCCAATTGTCCGATGAACTCTTTCTGTGCGCCCGTTGCACTGAGCGTGCAACGGAGTTGTGCGTAATTTAAGTATGTTTTGTAAGTGGCATAGCTGTTTCATTAATTCAGACATAAGATTCCTGATCTGTGATAATAGCTTCAGGTACGCCAAATTTAAGTATCCAGTTGTTAAATAAAGTTTGGGCAACTGTATTTACTTGCTGATTTGGGAGACTCACCATAGCTAGATAGCATGAAAACCGATCTATAGTTGTAAGAACATACTTCTTACCAGCAGGTGTTTTATGAAATGGCCCTTAGAGATCTATTCCACAGATTTGAAATGGACATGAAGCATCGGGGAGCCTCTGTAAGAGTATTTTTAAATGAGAAAGTTCAGCTCATTGTGCGCACGCAATGCAATTATGAACGTACTGCGCAACATCCTGCTTTCTGGTTTGCCACCAAAATAGCTCTGCTACGCGTCTTTCGGTTGTCCACTGTCCGCCGTCTCCTGCAAGGATATGATCGTGGGCCTCTGCCATTATTTCTTGTCTAAGGTGTTGGGGAACAACAATTCGCGGTCCAAGTTTTGTTTTACGGCATAATATACCATCTTCAAAGAAAAATTGTTTTTGAGTTGCATATTTTTTGCATTCTGTATCCTCATCTTGTGCCTTTCTCCAGTCCTCAGTATCTCGGCCTGTTGCTTCCAAAAGTGCTATTTTCCGACTTTGGCAATCTGTATTCGTGTGTTTTTTGCCTGGCTTATGGATAACTTCGAAATCCGTTTTGGAAAGACATAGGGCCCAATGGGTGAGACGACTAGATGGATCCTTTAACCCAAGTAACCATTTTAAAGCTGCGTGGTCTGTAATAACCTTGAATTTCCTACCATACAAGTAGCATTTAACTTATTTGGTGCCATCAATAACACTTAACAATTCTTTCTCCGTTGTGGAATACTTTATTTGCCGTTGTTAGTTGTCTCAAAGCGTAGGCTATGGGGTGTTCCGCGCCATTAATATTCTGACTCAAAACAACTCCTACTCAATGACCATTTGCGTCACAGGAAAAAATAAATTCTTTATTATAATCTGGGTAGGCTAATACTGGACTGTGTGTTAACTTATCTTTAAGGGTTTGAAATGCTGATTCACAATCTTCAGACCAATGAAATTTAGCACCTTTTTTCAATAATTGGGTTAAGGGTCGGGCAATTTCAGCAAAATTTTGAACATATCTTCGGTAATACGATGCGAGACCAATGAAACTTTGTATTTCCTTAACGCGTTGTGGTGTTGGGAAGTCCTTGACTTCCGAAATTAATCGAGGATCTGTTTCAATTCCTTTTTCACTAATGACATGCCCTAGGTATGTAACCTCTGTCAGTGCAAAACTACATTTTTCGATATTTAATGTTAATTTAGCTTTTCTAAGTCTCTGAAGAACGTTACGCAGACGCACAGAAAGTTCATTAATGTCTTTGGAGAATACAATAATATCATCTAGATATACACAACATTGCTGAGTTTTTGAGTCCTCGCAATACTCCGTCAAATAGTCTTTGAAAAGTTGCTAGCGCATTTTTCAAACCGAAAGGCATTCTTTTAAATTGCCAGTGGCCTCCAGTGGTAGAAAATGCTGTTTTATGCCTATCTTCAGGTGCAACTTCCAATTGATGATATCCGCTACGTAAATCGGCTGTTGAAAAGTATTTCCTATTACCCAAACTGTCAATGCTATCAGTAATGTTTGGAAGAGGATAAACATCTGAGATAGTTTGTTTGTTAAGGTGTCTATAGTCACAACAAAACTATATAGTTTCGTTCCGTCGGGAGACTTCTTTGGAATAATTACAATATTTGAATTATAAGGCGAATCAGAATATTCTATAATTCCATCTTTTAGATGCTGTTCAAAAAATTCATCCAGTAGTGGCTGTAAGTGATGCGGAACTCTATAAGGCTTCCTATAAACTGGGTGGCTATTTCCTGTTGGGATCCTATGCTGTGTGATATCTGTTGCTGGCAGTGGACCTTCTGCATTAAATAAATCTTGAAACTCAACTTAAACTGCTTCTATCGTGTCTCTATCATTTCCTTTCAAATGCTCAATCTTCTGGCGTAATGCGGACCAAATGAAATCTTCTTCAAAAGTACTGACTGTAGCTGCTAATTTCCCTTATGCAACTCTTCGCCCTCCACTCCGAAATTGTCAATATGTACCAGTACTTTTCTTTCTCCCTCAACGTCTTGAACCCGTACAACACTTCTACGTACAAAACAATGTGATACATCTAATTCCTCATTATCCTCTAGTGGCTCTATTAGACCTACTGTATCTGTAGGTACTTCGGGGTCAACGGCCATCCACAAAAGTTTTCTTGAGCCAAATGGTATCTTATCCCGTGAATCAACCTTCAAGGACGTTGCACACAGTGTAGTTGATTTCGCCTTCTGGTTAGGGAAATATTGCGACAGCGGGCCCTTTGCAGCGGTGTCACCTAGCTGAAACACTATTCCGCTAAGTTCTACAGTTTGCTGTCTGAGGTCGATTTTAGTGTGATGTTTATTCAGGAAATCCAGCCCTAGGATCACGTCGTACCCGTCAGTTACCTTTGTTCCCACTTCATCTTCTTGAAATTGTACACCATGAATATAGAAAATCAATGATGTACATCCTAACGACTTCACTGTACCTCCTCCTACCCCACATAATCTATACCTTGGAGGGTCATATTTCTTTTCTCCAATGCATTCATTACTCACTATTGATACGTTTGCTCCTGTATCCACCAGTATCCTTGCCTCTTTATCCTGTATGGTAGCAGATAACCAGCATTCCGCCTTCACATTCGCCTTACTGGCATGAAATTCTATTGGGAACGCCTGGCGGCGGCTCCGACATTCCCGTTTGAGTTTAACTGATTCATATTTCCAAAATCTTTCTTAGACCTGCATTCCTTGAATGTGTGACCTATTCTTTAATTAGTGCATTGAGGTTTTCTGCAGTTTTTTGCTATATGTCCCTGTCGATCGCACCTAAAACATCGTACTCCTGCTGAAAATACATTTAGCTTCTCCTTGTATCTGTTGGCAATGTCTATTTCTTCGAAAGCCGTCGTCACAGATACAGCTTCCGCTAAATTGTTTGGGAACTCGGCCCTGACACGACGGGACGTTTCAGGAGGTAACTCACGTAAAAATGTATCCAGAGCTCTATCTTCTGCCTCTTGTAAAATAACTATTTGCTTCATCACTAGTTGTCAACTGATACGATTAGAAAAATTAATATTAACACCTATCTACAAAGCTTTCTAACGACTCGTTTTGCCTCTGAGTGATAGTGTTTAATTTCTCCCTATAAAATCTACAGCTGTTCCGTTTTTGGAAACGTTTAAGTAATCCTTTCTTCAGTTTCTCAAATGTTGGAGCATTCTATAATTCTTCATGGTATAATACATGTGCTTCAGCCTCTCCTATCAATCTTAACTTTCATTTGTAAGAGCTGTTCATCTGACTATGATCCTAACTTTGCAGCTGCTACTAAATCATCAAAAAAGGCTGTTATGTCTTCGCCAGGTTCACCTGAAAAAGGAGTTACTAAGGCTGCTGCTGAGGAATCTAGGATGGGAGGGATTGAACTGGTTTGCCTAACCTCACTCAACTGTTCAAATAATGTATTACTATCATTTTTAAGCTGTAATATTTGATTAACTAAGCTCTGAGTAGCTTACTCAGTAGAAACCGCTTGTGGTGCTGACTCTGACTTTGTACGATTCCGTGTCATTTTACAAACTATTAGTTACACGATCTTACTACACTGAATGAAAAAGATGTTTAAATATTTTCAACAAACTCTTAAAATTATGAGAGAAGGTACACTTATAGTAAAAAAAATATTACGACTGCTACACAAACCTGTATGCTTTCACACATCAAACAATATTAACTGTGGACCTTTAGTGACTGTCATTCACACCTCATATTGAGCCAAGGTTTTTTTTCTGATAACAAATGTAATAGTTCTGACACTAAATGTAACTGGGTTTTCTCTTTTGATGCTAGTCAATTGTCAGGATGAGCATTACTGCAAAGATCCTTCGATTCTAAAGCATTATGTCGGGGTGAAAATACTAAATAAATTAATTTTTCTCTCTAAACAACATGTGGGCAGGGTGGGTTCTTCCTTGGCTTGGGTATGAGATAGAATAAAATAGCATTTTTACATAAGATAACTTTTAGCGAAAGTTTTCTACAACTGTTTGCTTACTGGATGTTCTGGCTCAGAGAGCGGCAGCTGCGGCGTCTGATAACAAGTGGCGGTGTGTATCTCGTGTCGCCGTCCCGCCCAGTTGACTGGAGATGCGCAGCGCGAGGTGGCTCGTTTAATTATTGAGAGCGAAATCGTGCATCAGACGGTGATACTTTGGTTGTGGCGTCCCAGTGTTTCTCTTTAAGCGGCCGCGTATGTTGTGCATTGGCCAGCGGAGCGGCGTGGTGGGGTAAGGCCAGTGTCCCGGACTCGAACAATGGACTCCCGCTTGCCAGTCTTCGGCTGTCAGATCTTCATCCCAGCTCACAGGTGACTGCTGATGTGAGGCCGTCTCCTTCCCGTCCTCACGAGTCACCCGGGTACGTAAAAATCAGACTTAAAATACCTTTTAACTCCTGTCTTCTGGTGCCGAGGCTGCTGCTTGTTATTCTGTTGCAGCGGCGGACTTGGTGCGTCTGAGTACGATGTAGTCTCTTCTTGCATGACGGTCTTCAGCACCGAAACTGACTGGAAACTAGTGCTACTCTGTGTCGGGCCCACTGCACCTCTTGTATTTATTCACTTCACTTCAGTTCACTGGAGGTGAAAGACTTCACGGGTATTGCCTCTTCGGTCACGTTGAAAAGCTTCTCGAAGAATCTTCATAACGTCGGTCATTGGCTCTTGGAATGTAGGCGAGGGCCTTTGCTCACATGTGACAACTGAGAAACACGTGAGCTGGTCAGGCGATGCCCTGACGGCTGAATCGACAGCATCTGCTTATGTGGGGAGGGCGATGGCTTCTGAACTTGCTGACTTCACGGTCGTTGTCTCTTCTGCTCTGCCCACTATTTGCCAGTATGTAACTCTCTAAACTATACCAAGTTTTTCATTTATTTTCTAATTTCTATTTCTCTTTGATTTCACTAATTTATTTACTTATCTTTAGTACCACTCGACAAAATAAGTGGTGTAGGAAAATTAATTTTGTTCATTAATATTATTTTCTTTTGGAAGTATAAATTTGCTGCTCTTCAAGCAATGAAGATATCCCCTTTTGTTAGGCAAGTTATTAACAGAAACCTAACTGATTGCACCATGTGTGGTGACTCCTAAGCAAGCCAATGCCAACTCATGTCAAAAGTGATTTCCTTTTGAGTAATCCGAGGAGCAGACCCCTTGAGTTAGTTTTGAGAGGGTTACAAGCCAACGTAGCTTCAATCCTGCTAGCCAATATATGATGCTTTTAGTCACTATTTGGTAGAGCCCTCAAGTCTTCACATTTATCTACAACTAGATATATATTTCTTCAGCTAACATATAGTGCATGATGGAGGATACCTTATGCCACCAATGATCATTAACATTGTCTCCCACTTGCAACTGGAATGATGGAGAATTGACTGCCTATATGGCTCCATATAAACCTTGTGAGATATATGTTGGTGGCAATATATCGTTCTACAGTCTGTTCCATATGCTGGTTACCTGAATTTCTCACTAGCAGTTTGCAAGAACATGTTCCTTCCACAGGAACGTAAAAATACTGCCCAGTTCCCTTCACAAAGGTCCCACTACCTGTGTAGCCACTTCCTGTGTATAGTGGACCTCTGACATATTAAGCAGAACCCAGAAACCCACTACCCTATGGTGCACGTCAAGGAATCTTCAGCCTACATGGCTGCAGAACCATCTGGACCCCTGATTCAAGCCATCCACTGGTCTCTGTATCTAAGGACCAAAGTCAGTTATGTATACGATGCTACAGATTGCGATCTCTGCCTTCATCTTGCAATGGAGACTTGGTCTTTACTACTTCAGCTAGCCACTCAAAACTATAGAGAATCTCTTCCAATCCAATGCAACACACCTTTTTAGTTCCAACATGAGCCACTACCTACACTTGGCAGCACCCTTTGTTCTTCATGGTATCTGGATGCACCCATTCCCCATCTAGGATAATGCCTTCCAAAATTCCTTCTTATATGTGCACAGTGCACAATGGATTCCTTCCCATCCTCGGCAGCCATATCCCCTAATGTTGGAACTCCCAACTACCAGTAAACCCCCTCTCTGTGAATGCCCAGACCTTGTGGGCTGAGTAGCTTGCTCTGGAAAAGAGTGCCTTCATCTGGCTCAGGGATTTTGTCAGGCACAAACAGCACCCAGAACTTGTTTGTCGTGCTATCTGGGGTGGAACTCTGATCAGCCCCTCAGAAATTCTTTTGCTGGAGCTACCTACCACTTGACCGTAGGTGATGGGTCACCTCCAGTGCAGGCAGTTCACAGGAGGGCCACAGTAGTGGACCGATTGGGTGGATGTGTGGGACATAGTAGACGTCTAGTATCCCATAGTGATGGCCATTGGTAACAACCTCAAGCTGTTTCACTAAAGCCAACACCACCTGGAGCTGTTTGCTAGGAGTCACCAACTAGGCTCAAATCTGGACATAGCAGTCAGTCATACCAAAGATGGAAAAACTCTACACTACCCATTATTAGGATACTAGACTATGCCTGGTAAGTATTCAGACATGCAATAAATTAGGAAGTAAACTGTATCCACGCAGATAACTGAAAATAAGTCGCTCATCTTCGTGGCTTGTAAATATAATTTTGCAAACAAATGGTGTACTCACCTTATCTGCAGCAGCACATCAAATGAGTGCACTGGTGGTCCAGCCAAACTGACCCAATCAAATCGAAGCAAAAACAAAAAAATACCTGTATGATACAGGGATCAAGAAAAATGTAAGTACAGGTACTCCACACCACACTGTGGAATGAACAGTTCTCATGACATAACACTAATGCTAGCCCTGTCTCGGACATGTGCCACATGGTCAGTTATAGCATTCAACTACTCCATCCAGATAGGATGCCTCCCTCTTCCACATGCTGCACCAAGCTCACTTACGTTTTATAATTTCATTATCATATCCTTTAAACCATTTAATGACCATGGTCCTCTCCTCAGACTTTACTGTGTCAGTGCGGTACTGTAATTCCTGCTCTTCACAGAAAACGGTTTCTCTAACAGCCCACAGTCTCACTTGATAGCCACACTATTCACTCTTGTTATGGCTTGTCAAATGACAGCATGTATGTCATACTGTCAGACAAACAGTGTCCAGTGTCAAATTTTGCACTGGGGTGTCCAAAGTTGGAACTGATTTTTTCCTGTGTAAACCAATTCCCCATTAATGCAGCTACCAAGTTTTGATATGATCAAATTCCACATTGAACGTGTGCGAGTAGCTGCTCATTAATTACAACCACCTGGTGCTGAAGTCCCATATGTATAGCTCCCATATGTGTCTTGTTAAAATTAGATCAGATGAAGCACCATCTGTCAGATATTTTTGAGCGTTTGTATTTTTGTGGTTCTAATAAAACCCCATGTCATTACAAGCATGTGTCATTTTGTACCTCTCTATCTACTTTATTCCGTGATTTATGCAGTTTCCAAATTTATACTTACTTTTTGATCACCTGGTATATGCTATACATCAATCTGTACAGGACTTTGTAAGAACACTGTGACATAATATTTATTCCAGTATCGAACAACATGACTGTAATGTCTAAATGAGAGTTTTGAGCTCAAACATATGCTTCCTGACACCTGTTTAAACAAGTACTGCATTCACAAGCACCTGAACTACAAAACTATTTTTGCTACCGTCAGATGTTTCTACAGTATTGCCTATGTGTTGTGGGTAACTGTTGAAAAATAGTTGTATTGGTATCACAAATACTCAGACACATGCTATAAAGTGGCTTGCACAGTTCAACTGTAGAAGCAATTGGATGTTAGTGGGTAGCAATGTGAACTTTTAATCACATTTATGACGGCATGTTGAAAAGTAATGCCTACAAATGTATGTGAAAACGTATACAGATTTTTGGATAAAATTTCATAAACATTCTACATGATTATTCTTCATCTCTTACATATTTACGTCGCAACAAAGCCACATTGGCAATGAAAACATTTCTCCCAGTGAGTGTTCAGTTCATTGATACTGTCACTGTAGGCTGTTCAACTCTGTTGATGGAGCCACAGCCTCACCTCTACTTGCACCACTTCATCACTATAAGACTGAATTCCTCAAAGATGTCTTTAAGTGTTGGCCTATGCAGCCGTCCACTTTGAGCTGAGGTTAGGGACTCCATCTGTTTCATTACGAGTGTGAACAACTGAATGTTTGGACATTACTGACGTTGATATAGTGAAAACAATGCACTGCATTCGTTCTTCTGTGGATTCAATTGAAGGCCCATTTTGACATTTACAAACTTGACGAGAGCACATTATTTCTCATGCAATGACATAGTTCCATTACACACTGCAATGTTACACACTACAATTCAGTGTAGTAGTGTTGCAACTTGTCAGTGAAATGGGAATTCGACCATGTAATGTGCATGATAAGTAATACCTCAATTGATATTGAGAACAGAATAAAAATATTCGGCAGCATTACTTTTCAATGAGTCTCCATATTACGAGACAATGGGAGAAGTGCAAGGAATTTAACTAACACATTTCTTCAGTGTTTGTAGATTTTTCCGTCACAGGACAATGGTCACAGACAGAGGTTACACCACAATGTGAGGGAGTGTAGAAATTCAGAAACGTTAGTGGATATACTGAGGAGACAGACAAGGACAAGAGCAAAGGTACAGATATGAGAGAGATGATGACCTGTACATTTAAAATGCGTACTGATTTGGGAAAAGATTGTACTTAATGAGATTTTCACTCTGCAGCGCAGTGTGCGCTGATATGAAACTTCCTGGCAGATTAAAACTGTGTGCCCGACCGAGACTCGAACTCGGGACCTTTGCCTTTCGCGGGCAAGTGCTCTACCATCTGAGCTACGGAAGCACGACTCACGCCTGGTACCCACAGCCTTACTTCTGCCAGTATCTCGTCTCGCAGGAGAGCTTATGTAAAGTTGGGAAGGTAGAAGACGAGATACTGGCAGAAGTAAAGCTGTGGGTACCGGGCGTGAGTCGTGCTTCGGTATCTCAGACGGTAGAGCACTTGCCTGCGAAAGGCAAAGGTCCCGAGTTCGAGTCTCGGTCGGGCACACAGTTTTAATCTGCCAGGAAGTTTCAAGATTCTACTTGTCACCATGAATGCTCAACATAATATTTGACAGATTAATGGAAATAGCAAGGATCCCAACTTGATAGGGCACATGAAATAACAGTGAGGTTTGTAGTCCAAAACGCTAAGTGGCCAGATGTGTTGACTCTTCCCTCAGGAGTGGTGCAAAGTGACCCAGTGCATACTGGGAATTTGATTTACAACCCTACAGAAGTTTTGATGTGTGGGCACAAACTTACAGCTGGATTTTAAATGAGGCAGCGTTAGTACATTCAAAAATCTGAAACTATGAAAATGATTGTTACTTAATGTAGTGTGTCCAGCAATACTACAATTTAGGCTTATATTACAGTTACAGCCCCAGGGTTGGTTTATAAACAGAGTTCTTAAGTATTGTAAACACAACTGAGAGAAAATCTCATCTCTATCATCTTTGGTCCATTCTGAGACTCTGATGTCTGGACAGAAAGAAAAAACAAAAAGTGTTGGAAATGACATTGTTGGAACAGTGTCATATGCCAGAAAATATTCAAACCAGAGCTGTGAGCATGAGAATGTGTTAACATTACAAATGCAAACAGGATGAAATAGACAGGGGATTTAATTAAAAATGAAGGAAAACTCGTTCAGTGGATACAGGAAGCAACACTGTAACTGCAGGCAAACGATAGTGAGTAGAAGAGGAAACGTGCTGACTGCCCTAGTTCAGTAGTTCTGCCATGAGATGTCAGTTGGTCTGCTTGTGACCCACAGAAGTATGTGTTACAAAGGAAAAATCAGCAGACTGACTTACATTGTGGATCTTAGATACAATATGGAATACAGAGGGTTTTTTCAAATACGTTTTCTGCTCCAAAACCCTGTATTAGTACTTTTGTTGCAAATATCCAGCTGACATCTGTGTTTGTCTTACGTAAAACGTCAACGAAAATTCACATTTATGTTCAGTTTCTGCAAGAGACAATGAAAGTTCTACAGAAATGTACTGGCAAGCAAATTGTAACTTGTCCGAGCAGAAGTAGTCTTACTGATGGGTGACGATTTTCAACTTGGAGACGTAGAGATACCGAAATAATGCTGCTGTTGGGAGAGAAATGCAACCTCTTATCCATAAGTATTTAGGTATTTCGAAGGTACTATTAGTGGTTACTCTCAGCGCCAGTGTGTTCTTTCAGAACAAAAGCTTTTACTGTATAGTTAGAATGCCTCCCCATTTCATTAACGTTTTGTGCAAAGCATCACCAAGAGAATAAAAGTGTGTCCACTAAGTTATTTATCTATCTAATGAATAATCCTGTTGATTCTGGAGAACTATCTGGTCGAAAATTGTAGTTGATGATGCCAGCGTTAAAAAGTACATCACTTTTATCACATCAACCACTTTTTATTCAATTTATGACACGAATAGCGTACGAAAATGCCCATATTCTTCCGGTCTTGTCAACTGCGTTTGATGTTGAGCAAGGAACTTTAGTTTTTATGCCAATAATTCCTAGACACTGCTGGACCTCTTTATTCAGTTGTGTACTGCGCCATAAGAAGTGAATGCAACAAGTGTCATTCTGGCTTGCTCTAGCTGGATAATTACTTGAATCAATATATGCTAGACATCACTGGGAGTGGCATTGTGACTCGAGTATACTAAAATATGGTGCATACGACTATGCATCAGAGCAACAGATAGGAACACCAGAGCAATGATAGGCAAAGTTATTACTACAATTGTCTGAAGTATATACCCATACATTGACGAAACAAACTTTCAGCAAAGTGTTACTGAAATGTAGCTTTCCTTGTGCTTTACTTCATAAAAAATCTGTATGTCTTTGTTTTCATTTTGTCGTTTCCGAAAATAGTTCTTAATTGTTCTACAGCCTCTTGGTTAATTTCACATGAGCATTAGAGATTATTTACTTTTGGAGATGTTTCAGAAGGTTGTTGCAACAATGCGTGCCTCAAACCATGTCTATATCCTTTGAGCTTCTAATTTTCAAGGGCTTGCTATCCAGAGTAAATTCATTGTCACATCACATAGTGCATTCTCTTGCTGTTTTTAAATTGGCATTTCTTTAACATAGTGGCAAATATGATTTTCTGTTTTTACTGAATGTACAATGATGTAGGACATTCAACTGAGCCATCTTATGGTTTTCATCTGAGACTTGCTTCTGGAAGAGATTGATTTTGGCATTTGCTGTCCTTAATTTATCATGTAGTCTAACAATTTCCATTTCCTGGCACATCAACATAGTTTTCATGTGATTACTACTCCGTTCAGTACTGATCTGCACCCTACATTTTCCTTTAGCAGAAGAAGCACTGACAGACATTGAAACTGCAGCTTGTTTACTGTCTTCCTTCCACAGCTTCCCTTTAGCGAGTGCTTGACGGACGATTTTCCTTTGTGTAATATTTTCGACAGATATTTCAGTAAACTGAGAAATACATGAGGAACCACTGAGCCGCTCTGGTTTTAAAAGACCGCTCTTGTCTTACAATTTCAACTTATTTACTGATGATAAACATTTGTTGTTCCTCACTGAAATATGAATCGCACACAAAACAACTCAGTCAGATTGTCTTTCCCAGGAATTGCTGTCAACCATTTTGAAAATGTTTGGAGAACTACAAAATATTTATTTACCTTTAGTTTCTCTTCAGCCACATAGGGTCACTGGATCGAAAAACGTGGACATGTTTTTTTCGTTTACTTCTATAAATAGCAGTAACTATAACTCTCAACACCTCTTTATAATCACAGCGCCGGCCGCAGTGGTCTAGCGGTTCTAGGCGCTCAGTCAGGAACCGCGCGACTGCTACAGTCGCAGGTTCGAATCCTGCCTCGGGCATGGATGTGTGTGATCTCCTTAGGTTAGTTAGGTTTAAGTAGTTCTAAGTTCTAGGGGACTGATGACCACAGATGTCAAGTCCCATAGTGCTGAGAGCCATTTTTATAATCACAGCCTTCAACTCTTAACCATTCACTCACAAGTCCGTAAACAAACTCTCCAAATAAGTTGAGGCAGAAGCAATAAATGCCATCCGATTACATGTCAGCTTGAGTCTAAAGTGACAGTGCTACTCGTAGTTCTTGGGTATATGAAGGTGGTACCTGTTCTTTCAGACATGTCCGAAAGGGCTAACTGGCCATTTGACCGTCTTCTTCTATGTGGATGCACAAACAGTGCCCGAACTCTTACGGGAATTGGCAAAAAGCCGCGAGTAATGAGTATAGTGGGTAGGGGCACTATGAATGTAGTGTGGGACAATAGGTTGGGAATGTGGGTCTCATGGTAGGCTTGCCTGAGATAAATCCCTGCAGTCAGACTATCATCTGTGTCCTTGGTGGCACAGATGGATAGAGCATCTGCCATGTATGCAGGACATCCTAGGTTCAAGTCCAGATCGGGGCGCATATTTTCAGCTGTCCCTGTTGACTTATATCAATGCCTGTATGGAGCTAGGGGTATTCATTTCATTGTAGTTCTTGGGCTCGCCGCCTTTCCAATCCTACTATGTTAATGCACAGGGAGTAAGTCCACTCTCTCCTTCTTGCTACGGGCAAACTGTCAGGTTACCAAAGGAAGGATAGGGCTCAGTAAGCACCGTGAAGTACGCTATTTAATGACTGATTATGTGTAAAATTAGTGCAGTATGGCACAGTGTGAAATTATGGAGATGCATTTTGGCAGAATAGCTGCTCATTAAAATATATTTTTCTAAATTTTTTGTGTATACGTGATACAAATCTCTGAAAACTTGTATCATATTTATAAAAAAAAAGAAATATTGAGAGCCATGTCAAAAGTACAGAGGGGTATAAGCATTTTTAACTGAATTTTTTCTTTTTTTCAGTGTCTTGAAGATAACTTGGGATTCTGTCATCCAAATGATTTTATCAAGGGGGATCCTGAACTAAATTTGGAGGTATGTAAAACTGAGCATACTGTAAGCATTTGCATCTCGGATTTATTGCATGTAGGGTGGTAAAAATGTATTTCTGTAAATCCTTAATGTAAGGAATGCATTACTGTGAGACAAGCACAGATTGAGTTTTTTTTTTTTTGAGCTAAGTGCAATTAATTATTTTACAGTACTGTTGTGCTATTCCACTTGGTGGATTAGCAACTG
Source organism: Schistocerca nitens (assembly GCF_023898315.1). Lineage (NCBI taxonomy): Eukaryota > Metazoa > Arthropoda > Insecta > Orthoptera > Acrididae > Schistocerca > Schistocerca nitens. The sequence goes on from NC_064624.1 coordinate 109,379,416, forward strand.
TTGTTTGATTATTGTTCTGAATAGAATCTGAACAGAACTTGTAACAATGTGTTTAACCGTATTTTCAGTGACCCTTATGGATGTTAAACATTTTGTATAAGTTTAAACCACGAGAGTGCAGATCATTTGAAAAATATTCTTCCTTTCAGTAACTTATGATTCATGGATTGCAGAAGAATACATTGCACGTGATTCATCTTTTCAATTAATCATTGATATTTGTCAGTTTGAACCAAAAATTTTCAAAGGTGCCAAAGGTATGAAGTGTGATACTATATGTATGTGATAGATCACCCTTGCTACATTGATCTTAGAATAGTTACAGTATGGCTACCTCAGTGGTACATGCTGAATTACTTACAGATTTGTCAGTCACAGAAAAACTCTAGGACCTATGCAGATAAATCCGTGTATTACCTCACCATAGAAGTCATTGCAGGTGCAAATAAATTATCTTCATGGCGCAACCTACAGCTTTGATAAGGTCTGCTTGTATGAAGCATAAAATTTAATCCAGTAAAATAAAACGTTGTGGTATTAATTTTGTCCACTTTGCGTAAGAGAAAGTGGATGGTTAGATTCATAAACTTCTCATAGGAATAAGACATAACTAATATTGGGGAATATAAGGTAGAGTACTGAAAAAAATAAATCCAAAGACTTACTATGCAAGACACTGCACAGTGCATGGCGGTGGGTATGTTCCACCATTGTTAGTCATTTCCTTTCCTTTCCCGATTACAAGCAGAGCGAGGGAAAGGCAACTGTCTGTTGCCTCCATACAAGCACTAATTTCTCTTGTCATTGTGGTGTCCGTAAAGGACCCTCAGGCACACTGATGTCTGGTGATTGTGCAAGCATACCACTCAAGGAAAAGAATTATCATGCTAGGGACAGTGCATATGGTATATAAAAAAAGAGTGAATCTGGCATAACTGGTTCCTGCATCACATTTTCTCTTCCCAAATTAAGCAATTGTTTGTTAGGCTTCATTCTGTTGTATATGCATGGTGTAACAATAATTTTCTATGGGGCACAGGCATTGTAGTTTTTGCATATGGTATTCACTTTGGAGAATGTGTTCAATATTGAAATCAATTCATTTAGCAAATGTGTTCCTTTACTGACACTGCTCTGATATTTTTCCACATTACGTCAGTTCACAATAAGAGGTAGATCGACACCTTGGACTATTAACTTAGTTGTTGGCATTGTGATTCATAAAATCTTCCATTAGTAAACGTGCCTCTGCATCATTTCCATGTTGCTGCCTACATGCTATTGTGGGGAAAATTAATCTGAAATGCATAAATTTTAATTCCTTTTCGTCCACTATCTTTACAATCCACAGTGCACCAGGAAAAAGTATTTGTCTATGTTTACAAGTTCACCATCCATGACTGTATACTACCCAATGAACTCACAATTTATTGGTACACATCTAAACTCTGTCTTCTAGAATATTACAATCACTAGATCCTATGAATAGTTTTCTGTTTCAGTATACACAAGCATATGATTTCAGAATTAAAAAAAGATACTAGATGAAAAAACAGTAAACAGAAAAATAAAGCTATGTCTATCTCTGACAGTTACGGAGGATACACAAAGTTTGATGCATTATATTATAGGCAAATATTAGTGTACAAATCAGACACACAAACATTTTGTTTCCTTTACAATACACACTGATCAACATTTACATCTGCAGTATGTCTCAAATGCCAGTTCTTTAAATTTTCTCAAAAAGAATGTCATCTGCCGTCCAAGGATTCCTGTTTGAGTACCTGAACCATATCCATAACATGTGTGCTAATCAAAGCTAATAGTAGCAAATCTAGAAGCATGCCACTGAATTGCTTCAATGTCGGACTGATGGGATGTCACATTGTCAAGCATGCGTATGTTCCAACAAAAAATTTTGACAAACAGGAATTCAAAAGAGAATATATGAAAATGGTGAGATAAAGCTGGGAAAATGAGATCAAAATCACTACCACACAATTTAAACCTGCGAAGAAGCTACAAAAATAGAATTTTCTGGACTCTGCTTTATGCGAGTTTCAATTAGACCATGTTTTTATAACCATTAAGCATACAAAAATTCTCAGTGTAAGAACGAGAGAGGAATTTTTTAGTCATTTCAACGTCTCTTGCATATAAAGATTAGATATCAACCTGTCAGGAAAGAAACACATATGAATAAATCACTCATCATTAATCCATTTTTCAACAAATTACTCATTCATATACCATGAATTGTGAGAAACTTGCAGACATACTGAAAACCATTGAGATTCTGCTAAGCACAAAGGAAGAGAGAACGTAGGTAGTGGAACATTGCCTATGATCAGGGTCTAGTAGATGCAAGGGTACAAGCATTGGAAACTTTAAATGGTAGCAAACCCCAGAAAATGGCAGGAATTCTTAAAAGTATACAAAAGAATGTTCAAGGCTATAAAAAAGTGTAAACTGGGTCACATGAAACCAACATAAAAATAACAATTTTTGTCTATTACTTTCACTCAGTTCTCGACTGTGTGCCTCTGAAAGAACAATGAGTTTTGGAAGCAAAACAATTCTGATTAAAAATCATCTGTTGAGGAACTGAAGGAAATCAGTACTTTGCAAAATAACAAGTCATGTGCAGAAGACAGAAACTCATAGTAGAAGTATGGAGATATGGATACTGAACAACAGTAATCTCACACAAACAACTGGCAGAATTATGTTAAACGTTTGTAAAAGTGGAAAAATTACTGAAGTGTGGAAATGTGCATTAATTGATACTCTTCATAAAAATGAGATAAAACCAGTCTGAATAATTACAGGGAATTTCATTGCATCCAGTTATGTCCAAAATTCCTTACAAAGCCATGCGAAGGCAACTGGATGAACAAGTAGGCCTATTAATAGGAGAGTATAAGGCACGATTTTGCAAACGCAATCGTGTACAGAACAGATATGGGAACCAATGTCAATTTTACAAAGATGACGATGTGTAAATACTGTGGCAACTTATGCCAAGTGTCAGAAAGGCTTATGATTTGACAGAAAAAGACTTGATTCAGTATGTCAGAGGAATTCAAAATAGACAGGAAAACAGTGGCAGTTATCCAATAGACATAAATGGGTACAGCACTAAACATTGAACTGATTGGAGAAATTTCAGAAGCATTTGAAATGCACAACAGTGTGCAGCCAGAGATCTACGATCCACTCCAACTTAAAATAATTCTGAAAAAGTTATGAAGACATAGGGGAAGGAGATACGAGAATCCAAATCGAAATTAAAAAAGAGCAGAGCATTAACATGAGGTGTATGGCTTTTGTAGATACTCTCTATTCTAAGATACTGTATAGAAGCCAAACTTGTCCTGGAGAAGCTTCACAAAATGTTAAAGAAAACTAGTCTACAAATCATCTGTGAGAAAACTCAGTAATGGACAGGAAGCCTCCAGATAGTGTCTCCATTATAACTTGGTATGAGGAAGTGTCACAAGATACATACATTAAATATCCAGGAGAGATCATCCAATCACCAAGACATATTTATTTATTTATCCTATTCTGACAAGGGCCATCAGGTCTCTTTTGCATTGGACCAGGGTTTCCCACATACATCATAGTTACCTAAGAAACAACAATTTTAATATAACAAATAGTATTGAAATGATATGAGTGTCTGAAGTGGCAATGTAAATAATATTGACTATGAACTAATAAAGTTAATAATGACAGTACTAGTAGTATTACAGCTGTTGCCACTAATGTGGTGGTGGTAACAGTAGTAATGACAACAATAATAGTGGCAGGTATAAAAATGATTTATAAATGTACAAGATAGCTTTCTGCTATAGTGAGTTCCATGGAAAGGAAATTTAAGAAGCCTTTACCATCTAAGAATTTTGAGAAAAGAGGAAGATCTGGGTGGAGCGTAAGTATATGCTTCCATGTCAGTTCAAAGAGCAAGTTAAAAGCAGCCAAACCTGGGTACTTCAGGACGTTTGTAGAGGACACACATTGGTAACTTTCTGTTAATGGATGTGATCTCTATGAACATATTCCTCTTGTTTATCTTCATGATTATTGGATGTGTGTAAGCACATTATGTGATAAATCAGAGCATGTGTATGCCCCTACTCCACCCAGTTGTCAGTTACATCTGTTGTGTCTTAAAAATATGTAGTCTTCTCAATTTACAGAACTTGTGGACGTACTTGGTTGGAGCCACATCTGACGAAAGTATCAGATGTAGGTCCATGTCTTGAAATATGTGACAGACTTTGTTATGATGAGGCGGCAGAGATCGAACATCTGCATGTGCAGTATGAAGTTTAGTGCATTTGGCTACATGGTTCGTGAAGATACTAGATAGTAGTGACTTTAGGCCAGTGAGGTTATGAGAACAAAGCATACCAGAGTGCATTACGGTAGGGGAGCAAGGTTCCTTGAAGTGAAAGTGAGAGATACCTCCAGGAGGAGGGAGGTTTTGTGGCCAAGGCCACCATGCTTTGCACTGGTCAGTGAATGGTCAACTGAAGACAGGAAGAGAAAGTTCCTGAACAGAGCTAGAATAGTCTATGCATAACAACGCTGAAAGCAAGATAGATGGAATGACATGACTGCTGTCTTATTATTGGTCCTAATGATGAGTAACCACAGTAATATGATGATAAATTATTAAAGTAGAAATAAGACTGTAAATTATCATCTGAATCAGAGCCTTGTGAGCATATTGAACTAGTAGTGAATTAATGAATAGTATAGGTATTGGAGTTATGAGAATTGATCAGAAAATTAGTACTAAAAATAATCCTAGACAAACAGATAATAATAAGAGAGGAAACTGTTTTAAATATAATATTAGTAAAACAAATTGTTTCTTTGCAAAATAAAGACCTGAAAGTAAACGTACAAAATTAGGGCAATAAGAGTTGACAAATTTTTTAGCTTCTGAAGTCCAGACACTCCAGTTGATCTGCATTGCAGACTGATCATTCCTATTTTAATTCTTCACCATTATTCTGCCATCGTTTGTCCACAAGTTTTGCAGCTGAAATCGTGGGATCACACTGTTCAAAATCTTCAGTCTTTCAAAAGTGAGATCCTCGCTTATTGTCAAACCTAACTTCAGGAGTTTCTGGCTCAAAAGGTTGTCAGCTGATATGGAGTCATTAGATCAAAAAATCTATTTTAGAACTACTACTGGAATAACTCTTTGCTCCAGAAAGTACTACGATTCATGGTCAAACAAAAATGACTGATTGAGAAGCAGGAAAGAAATTCTCAGGAAAATATTTGGACCAGTTTTCTGTGAACGAATTAGGATATGGAGTCCCTTTAGAGAGATTTATAGACAGACAGAAACAATAAGAGACAGCTTTAGATAAAAAGTGATAAAATTTTGTGGATGCATCACAGGATGACTGTCGACAGGCTCACAAGGCAGATCTTTGAGGTAGCAAGCACTAGCAAAAGCAATTCAAAATTGGTCATAGGTACAGAAGAAGTTGGACTCTCACAAGATAACATAATAAATCGAAAAAGAGTCAAGAAAGACCATGAAACATACTTAAACAGCAACACATGGAAAACAGAAATGGATATAAATATTTGGAAGACCACAAGAGAGACCACAGAGGACATACACTATGTGATCAAAAGTATCCAGACAGCTGCCTGAAAAATGGCTTGAAAATTCGTGGCGCCCTCCATCAGTAATGCTGGAATTGAATATGGTGTTGGCCCATCCTTATCCATGGTGACAGGTTTCATTCTCGCAAGCATACGTTCAATCAGGTGCTGGAATGTTTATTGGCGAATGGCAGCCCATTCTTAACAGGTGTTGCACTGAGGAGATGTATCGATGTCAGTCGGTGATGCCTGGCATGAAGTCAGCATTCCAAAACATCCCAGAGGTATTCTAAAGGATTCAGGTCAGGTCTCTGTGCAGGCCAGTCCATTACAGGGATGTTATTGTCGTGTAACCACTCCGCCATTGGCCGTGCATTATGAACAGGTACTCGATTGTGTTGACAGCTGCAATTGCCATCCCCAAATTGGTCTTCAACAGTGTGAGGCAAGAAGGTGCTTAAAACATCAATGTAGGCCTGTGCTGTAATAGCGCCACACAAAACAACAAGGGGTGCAAACCCCCTCCATGAAAAACATTGACACCATAATACCAGAACCACCTCCGAATTTTACTGTTGGCACTACACACACTGGCAGATGATGTTCACCAGGTATTTTCCATTCCCACATCCTGCCATTAGGTCACCACATAGTGTACTGTGATTCTTCATTCCAGAGAACAATTTTCCACTGTTCAATTGTGCAATATTTTCGCTCCTTACACCAGGCGAGGCATCGTTTGGAACTTACCTGCGTCATGTGTGGATTATGAGCAGGTGCTCGACGGTGAAATATAGGTTTTCTCACCTCCCACCTAACAATCATAATACCTGCAGTGAATAATGATGAAGTCTGGAATTCCTGTGTGATGATCTATATAGTTGTCTGCCTGTTACACATTACGGCCCCCTTCAACTGTCAGCAGTTTCTGTAAGTCAACAAACGAGATCAGCCTGTACTCTTGTGTGCTGTATGTGTCCCTCCACGTTTCCACTTCACTATCACGTCGGAAACAGTGGACCTAAGTACGTTTAGGAGTGTGGAAATCTGGCATACAGATATATGAAATAAGTGATACCTAATCACTTGACCAAGTTCGAAGTCTGTGGGTTCGGCAGAGTGCCCCATTCTGCTCTCTCACGATGTCTGATGACTACAGAGTTCACTGATATGGAGTACCTGCAGTAGGTAACAGCACAATGCACCTCATATGAAAAGCTGATGTTTTTGGGGGTGTTTGATCAAAAGTATCCACATTGTGTATGTAAAAAAATTGGCAAGGATGTAGGAATAGGAAGAAAATTTTAAATTTAGACACTATCTCCTAATAGATGGAGCCTTCCACAAACCCTGACAAAAAATGACATAATGTGAGATCAGACAAAATTCAAGGTCGGCGGGTGAATGTGAGATGTGTATGCCCCTTATGGCTGATACATGAATAAGGCGGCTTATTGTTAAAAAGTGCTCTTTCATTCAGGTGCCAGTGTGGTGATGCTCCATCCTGGTGAAAAATGATTTTTTTTCTCTGGATAGTTTCCTTTGCATCTATCTCAAAACCTTTTGTTATTTCTATTTATGTCAAAATTTCATGTGTTGTGAAGTTCCTTGCTGTACTGATTATATTCCTCATTAATAACATGAAAGTGTTGCTTCATTAAATTACATAAGTTGAATAACAAATCATGACCACCACCAAGGAACGGTTTCTTTTCCAAATCACAATACATTATCCTTGTCTTTGTTATTACTCATTTTCAATGCAGTTGTTATTTTTTAAAAATCAATTAATTGATTTAGTTACCATAATTCAACTTACTGTCAGAGATGACTCAGTCTTTCGTGTTATTGTGAAATAGTTTGTTTAATCTGACACGATTCTCATCAGGTGATAATCTTCGGGTTTGCTGACTGAATTTCTGGATTATCCTTGATGTTAAAGGTTTTCTACTAGGCTCCAGTATCAAACTTGTTTTAGTGCTATTGTAGCTGTCCACATTCTGATTGCTTCTTCATATTTATTCATTGTATACTGGCTGTTTATAATTGGCCACCTGAATTTATCTGCAGTTGTATTAATCCCTCCCCTGCTGTGAAATGTATGAAAGCACATTTCTTCATTTGGAGTGAACACTGTCCTCGTGTTGACCGTGCTGTTTATTTCCTATTTATGGTACTACACAAATCTTTGTCATTTATATGCCTATAAAATAAAACCACTTCATGTAATAATTCCTATCGATTTCATGTCAAGCTGTACTCCTGAATTTCCTCTGTGGATGAAACCGATGGGACATTTAACAACTTCGATGTTCCCTGCAGTGAGCTATCTCAAGAGAATGGCATAATATTGAATGCTGCAGTTGTGAAAAAAATACATTTAATAGCAGTTCAGATAGATATTTCTTCAGTTCTTTCCTTTGCCAGTTTCATCAATAAAAATCGGACGATTTTTTACATTTTTCTCTGGTACTTTGCCTAACTATGTGCCCGAGAGGTGAAAGGTATTTCAGGCATTTAATTTTGAAGTATGAAGTAGGAAATTTGTTTCCAAATAAATCAATGTTTCTATAGTTACTTACACAGCTAAGAACAAAGTGCTAAAATGAAGTGTTAATTTTTACATATACATTTCTTCAATAAGTGCTACATTTATGTAGTGTCTCTTTTTGATAATACTATTTCCAAGTATTGTTTGGAACATTCAGATGTTAGTGGGTGTTAATACAATTTTATTTGTTTACTGTTTCATCAGTTTTAAATAACCAGTAATTCTTTGTACTATTTCAGGTGGCAGCCTCAATAAGAAATGCATCTGATAGTTTAAGGTACGTTTTTATTATTCACTGCAGAATTTTTTGAGCAGTATAAATTTTTAGTTACTCCATGTGAAAGGAAAACAAACAATAACCACTAGGGACCAAAATACCATAAGTTATTTTTAAAAAGTTCTGTTTTTGGAGTTCTATTTTTTTCTATATATTAACCATTTGCAGTATATACTGACTACAGCAACATTATGCATGTTATCAGAGAAAACACTACTATATCTACTATTCTGTTATTATAGAAGATTAAAAAGATGGTTTCAAATGTTACAAGGTACATCAGTCCCATTTATAACAGTGGTTTGCAATAACTGCACAACAGAACAAAAAAAGCCATTTATGATTAACCGTCAATCCAAGCTTTCCAATAATGAGAGTAGATGCAAGGTGAAGCATTAATTTTATGTTCTTAAAACATATCAGTTTCTCAGATTTACTGATCACCCAATAATGTTATTTACTGCTGGCCCCACGATGCCACATGTCACCTTTTGTTTTGTGGGTTTGACTTGGCGGAAGTTTTAAAGAAATACTAGTTTTGTCCACATTGCTGGCATAAGATACAGCAAACTTTTCTCTCACTTGGTCAAATTCATGTAACCAATGCTTGCCCCTTCTTCATCAACATTATTCATTTCATTGTGTATCACTGAGCATGAAATTAGGCCTCTATTTTGGAACTTACACAGCCAACAAACAAAACAATTGAATTCTGTTTTGAATGTCTAAATTTTCTGCAGTCTCATTTGTTGTTCACTGAATTATATTTCCACTTAGAGGTACATTGGAGGTGCACATATAGCTGAAGCACTGTAAAAGTAAAAGTTCCGCATCTTCATATATAACACTGTGAAGTCACTTCAGCAGGCACCTGGAACACAGAGCAGCAGAATTAAGAAAATTTCGTTTAAGTAGTATACATAATGTAGATTTGCTGAGTCTAAACCTTCTTCCAATTGTGATGTTTTTCAATACACCATATTCTGCTTCCTGCAGAATTTTTACTTTAACTTGCTTATCTATGCTTTGTGCTTCCCACTGCATGACAACCCTTTCACTTCTTGGAACTCAATGTTACTACTACTGGCTCTATTTAAAGAATATAAAAGCACATCTCAACATGGAATTGCACTTGTTGATGGAATCTAGTTTTTCACGCTGTTTGTGTGACAATTGTTTTCCTTGTTGGTGGTGATTGTTGAGCAATGTTATGCACAAAGGTCAGCTAGAGAAACATTAGGAAAAAAGAAAAACATTGACAATTCAGGTTTAATGATAGACGTAATGATGCTACAGACTAAAACACAGTTTGTAATTCATGCTGACTGAAATTTGTTAACCAGTAAAACATTGTAAAATATCATGAACATCACTGCCAGTACTGATATTCTGCTGGTGTTAACCAAGTGTTCACCTCAAGTGAGTTCATGTTAAGCATGATGTTAGATATATACATGATGGTTCATTATTATTGATAAGTAAAAATATTACAAAGCAGTTATGTTAGTAACATATTCTATAAAACAGCTGGTTTGTGTGTCTGTTCTTTAATAAAAGAGTGTACTTCTTTTATACAAAAGTGCAGGTGAGGTGTCAGCAGCTGTGTAGTGCTAACTATTGTAATTGAAAATGACATGGATGTCGTACAAATTCAATGTGATGGGTACAGGCTTATGGCCTACCATGTAGATCAAGTAAGAGGAAAGGGTGAGTTGTTATATATCCAAACCCTGGAGTCAAGTTTCAGCCCCTTCAGATTAATGAATTTTGGGGTGAACAACTCTTTGACTACTGTGTCAGCAATGTGGATTGGGAATCAAGCTTGTTGTATTCACCGTTTACAGGCCATCATCATGTTCGTAAATTTCATAAAGCAGCTGTAGTCAGCTTTAGTAAGGCCATGAAGGATTAACTGGTGAGTCATCTTTTGTGATTTGTGAGAAGCTACTAACCAAGGACACCTAGAATCCCCTATGTCTGAATATGGGAAATCTAACACAGTACAATTCCCCAAAAGGATTTAGTGCACACATTGCAAATTTGGCTGATTTGGGAGAAAAACTGATAGTAATTTATCTGGCCATGACAGAAAACGAATATTGATCAGTTGTGCTCAGATCATTGGGGGAAACTATTGTCATCACAGAATTAGAGGGAAATTACAGGACAAATATCAGTAGGTATATAAGGTGCCATGTGTGGATGGACAGTTAAACTTTGTGTTAATAATTTTCCTAGTGTTCTTATTCTGTAAACCACCGCAATACTGACTGGAAGTAAGAGCAAGGGATGAATAATTCCTTGGACTTAATTATCTTGTGCAAGGTAGGGAGAGCTCTACCTATTTCAGAAGACAACAAACTGTGATAGTGAAATATTCTGCTATACTGTCTGTAGTGCACAATCAGATCTTCCTTTATGCTCAGTGAAGCTCTTTTTTCCTGTCACAAGATGTTCTCATCCCAAATTGTAGCTATGCCTTTTTGGTGTTTGAACTGTAGTAGCCACTTGACCTGTTGTGTAGGAAGGCTGGACTGATGAGGTTGCAAAATCATTTTTAGGAAAAAATTCAATTCTGCATTTACTGTGTATATCCATGGTAAACATTTACCATTTTTCACATAGTAAATGCTCACAGATGTGTGTGACTGATGTGTCTAGATCTAAACCTGTAGCTTGCAAAGCACTGTGAAATAAGAGATTAATATCTCTGGTTAGGCTTATGTGATAAGCATCACACACCCTTCAGCGATGTTCTGAGGTGAGTCACACAGTTGTTTTGAAAGCATTGGATTTCTGCGGTATCCTAGCAATGGATTCTCTGGTATCGTAGCAATGGACTGACTGCTGTACCTACAATTCAACCAATGTGATGATTCCATTTGGTATCTCCACATATTGCTACACTCAAGAATATATGAGAGTAGTGATAGGATACTATGTTTCTCATTTTTGTGAAATACATTATTTTTAGCCATAATGTTTGAAGCTAGCTGGCAATCCTTGCACCACTTCAAAATTTTATCTAGATACAAGCTGATACATTATTTTAAGTTCTTTATAATTGACAGAGCTAGTAATTATATGAGCCTGTACAGTTGTGGATAGTTTTGCCTTTTATCTGTCTTGGCTATGAAACTGAGTCAACAATACTGTTCATTATAGTTTACCTACATTTCTATATTCTTATTTATAATAACTTCTACTGGTGCATTACTATTCTTTCCTCTGTATTCACCTGACCAGAAATGTTTTTCTTCCTCCCATGCACCACACTAATTCCCACCATATCAAACTTCAACTTATCCATTTCTCATTTCATGTTATCTGACTCACCTAATCAATCAAGGGACTTCACATTCCACACTCTGACTTGTAGCGATATTGTTTCTTTCACCTGATGATATCTACAAGAGTAGCCCCCTCCCTGATATCTTATTGGGAGGCTATATTACTACTGGAATATTTTACCCAATTCGATGTCATGATCATTAAACTATACAGCAGAGCAGCATGTGGTTATACCAGGTGTAGTTCCCCTTGCTTTTAGCTGTTCACAGTACTAACATAGCAAGGTCATGTTGGGTAATGGTACAAGACCAAATTGTATAATCATCCAAACCATTCTGCATTTACATCTGCAAGCTAGCATATGGTATGGTGGTGGCTGGTACCTTCACTACTAGAAAGACCTGCCATCCATCTTCATTAACCACATGTTAGCGTGTGGACCCTCCCTAGATATCCTTCCATTGCAGTTTTATGTACTTTATGTGTCTGTCTGTTTTGGTAAGGCATGCATGTCACCTCACTTTGCCAAGTTAAATGTTTCATATGGTAAGTGGGTGCCACACAACTGAAACATGTGAAATAATTTAGCTATTACCAAAAAGTCACAAAATTAGGAAATCATGACATTGTGCGGTGGAGATGCTGATAGACTTTTTAATTGTACACTTGATATCATATATTCTGACTACTTACTTTAGTAAGTTATTGGTTATCATAAGTTATTTTTTGGAAGTTACACACGAATTATGATTGGCTGGTAGAAATGAGGCAACACATACTTGAGGAAAATTATGAATAACTAAAATGGTAAACTGCAGTTAAGAAATATAATATTATACTCAAGTTCGTAAGGGTTACCAGTATGTGTGACTGCTCATGTAATCAGCTTTGAGATGATGCCGTAAGTCCCAAATATCACAAGCTTTGTTGTACTGTGCCATTTAAGGGACAAGAACTCCATGGGAAATACCAGAAAGCTGCATATGAATCAGGAACATAAGTGTTGCAACAACAGTTGTACCAACTTGAACCATGACTGTCCAGCAATAGACTAGGATACCTGTGTGTCACTCACTTTTGTTATGTGAAGGTTGTTCCAATGAGACATCTTGGTATATTCAGTGTTGGAACTTTCACTAGCAAAGTCTTCAAGAACACATTTGATGGTGACTTGGTGGTTGTGGTAGCTGATGGGGGTGTCACTTGATGTTCTACTCTATTCCAACAGAACAAGATAGACAATACTTGAAACCTAAAGCCACCATCATTCTCATTGGAGAAAAAACATAAATGAAATAACAACTGTCAAAATAATGAGACTTTATGCTTCCAGAGCATCAGGTACAAATGCCCTATCCCATGAATCACAAGTGGACTCAGCCCCTAGATGCAAACATTGATGGTTTTGTGTTGGAACCACCGAGTTCCACAGTGAAAACCCTAAAATTGTCATCACCCTAATCAACTGTAGTAATGACACAAAAGCTTATCATTGATTTAATTACTCCTATACTGCAATGGAACATTCATAGTTTGATAGCACATGTGAAGTAAATGAAACTTTTTATTTGTAGACGATCACAGTATTTTATGTGAGTCACTCTGTAAATGTTTCAATACTCCCATGCTGTCAGGGCACAGTATCTGACTGGTTGCCACTGTGGGTAAGGATTGCTGAATGGACAACCTGTGTTTTTTGCTGTGTGTGTGACATAAGTGAGGCTAAGTGAGGACTGAGATCAGACACTAGCTGTATGAATTTTTAGGGGAGTTCAGCAATGATAACAATAGATTTTGTTTTGATTTGCCAAGATCCTCTTTGCAAGAAGCATTGCTAATATTATCCTAAAATTTTGCCAGCCATTTCATTTGTAGTAGATATTAATGTCAGTAATATGCTGGTGTAATGCCAGCATCTCCTGGTGGGTTGTGAGATGAGCTATGTCTTCTAAATACAAGTGCTAGAATTTATTTCAGCACAGTTATTTGTTTTCTCACAACTAATCTCTAATCCTGCTTAATTATAATTGTAACCTACACACATAGGCATGTCAAAAGGTCACTGAGGTGGGTACCACATAGAGCAAACAGAGGATTGTTTTACCATCTGCTGATATTCAAAAATGCTTACATCTTGCCAGACTATGATTATTGCAAGGTAGATTCACCGCACTGTTGGTGCACTTGTCCTGTTGTGGAAGTAAGTGCCAACCCACAGTATTCACCATCTGCAAGGCTTGGTGATAGTTCGAATGTTGTTCATCTACAGTGAATATTTAGCACAGAACAGCTGTCTACATCGTTTCCTTTGTCATCTGGGTCAACAAAAATAGGAGTAACAATGAGGAGGATTTATTATTGTTGTGATAGCCCATAAAACTCCTGTATCAGGCAGGAACAAACCTAAACACCAGAGGGGAGAAAAGGAGGTAGCTGAGACAGTGTTCATGTGATGCCACAAGAAAGCTAGATATGACTTACTATTTTCAAGTAGTGCTACATAACAGCTGAACTAGTAGGAAAATTTGAGCTTTATGTGAGAAAGCAACTGTGCCTCTTCTACTGAACCCAAGGGAAAACGATACATTGCACAATAATTACTGTAATGTGGCCCTCACCAACTGTAAGCCAAATGACAAGAAAAATTCTATCAGCATGTATCATACCTGTCTGTAGAATCCAAGAAACTGAGCACTCACATCCAGTGTATATTTGAAGGATATTGCTCCATCCTGAGAATGTGAATGGCTGGAATACGCTGCCTTTCCCTAATCAGATAATATGTTGGAACAGTGTGTAAGTGTGGCTGTGTCCTCCTTGTATATGTGTTGATAGGAGTGTTTGGGCAAAGGTAGTGCCTGTCATCTATGTCATCTGTAAGCTTTGAAAGTGGGACGTGTTTCCAGCCACTTTGATAATGGGCACACCAGGCATCTTACTCTTATAGTATGGCCTATGTGGAAGCAACTGTGTAAGTAACATACCTACATAGGGCATACCGGAAAGGTTTTTTTTTTAATTCAGCATATAGCACTGTTGTCAGTGGGATATAATATTCTACATTAAATTAGTGTCTGGAGATTTTAGACAGAAGCCCATTTTACTGAGAGTTTCTCTTACAGAAAGTTTTTTGATGTATGGCATTATTGACACAGTGTATAACTGTTCTATGCAATGTAGTGATTAACTGCAAAGGTTTTTATTAATCACATAGAAAATAACTTCTACTGTAGTCTGATTAAAACTACTTGATAGCTGATGTGTGTCACTTGCCACTGCAATATTGCTACATCCACTACCAGCTACATTGCTTGGTTATTGGTAACACACAAACTCAGCTGATTTTAAGTGACCTATGACTGAAATGTGGCAGATGACAGGTTTTGTAGCATTGAAACAAATTCGTGTCCTAACCTTGCCACGACAATGTGATCTGCAGTATATCTGAGAAAACAGCGATCAACAATCTGCAGAAAAATTGAGATCATGATCATTTTGTTCAGAGCTTTTAAGGCTAACCTGTATGACCGAACTGAAGACTGAAATATTTCTTAGTATGTTTCTTTGCACAACCATCTTCTGCAGCAAAGTTTCAGTTTTTGATGAAAGCAAACTGTAATTTCTCACTGTCATTGGTCACTTGAAACCATATATCCATCAAAAAGCAAAACAGTCAAAAGCAGCAATCAGGATAGAATAATAGCACAGAAGTATGTGCATGCTCCTACCCACCCACAGCCATATCCACACTCAATTGACCTCATTGGGAAGCTCAAAGATGTCAATTTTCATTGTGATGGAATGGGGTAGCTGCAGGTGGAATGATAGGACCCAGATATCACACGGATGAACCATGCACCTACTGCAATTACTTGCTCTCAGAAGACTATGGTAGAATTTGCTGTACATGATTCGTGCTGATGTCACCATTGATACGTGTGTTTGATTCAGTCAAGGATGTTGTGGAACTCCAGGGGACCAGATATTGAGGAGTTGTAAAGATAATTTTGAATGGGAGGCTGTAAACGCATGGGCATCCTCCCTGCCAGACAGTATGTCAATTAGAAAGGGCTACACGTAAGCTGTGCTGCTGACAATACATATGTAATGTTGGAATAATTTGTGTGTCATTCACATTTGTTCATCAGTCTGGAAATTTATGAATGTGTTCCTTCATTTATTGACCTGACATTATCTCTTATATATGTACAGGTGTTGTCCACATGGTTGATGGCCATACCACCTAGCCAGTAAGAAATGTGATGTTGGTGGTAGTTGATAAATTTGGAGTCAAACAAAATGCCATGCTTTATTGCTTTCTGAAATAAATTGATCATTGGTGGTTTTAAGAATTTCTACACAAAGCCTAATGTGTTCTCCAAAACAAAGAAAAATCCACATGGAAAGAGTGATTGGTTTTTATTTTAAAATCACAGATTACTCTTATTTTTTGTTTCCCTTTATCTTTTGGTGGATATTTTCATGTCAAAAGCTAGAGGATATTATTTCTAATAAATGTGATAATTCGGTGAAAAGATTGTAGAACAGTATTTTAAAATTACTGCAAGACTTTTAATAACAGAATCTACTAGTGAATAAGGGACCTTAGTCAGCACAATTTCCTGTGATCATTTGCTTTATAAAAATGTTTCATATTAGGAAAATTCTATCATTTTGGTAGAATGTCGTGACAATTTTAAATCACTTTTATTTACTGAATAAGTTATCTGTGATGCCCATACATTTTTATCTTTTGGTTTATAGGCCCCAGTTCTGTTGATGGTGAAATATTAATTTGTATTGTGTAAATAAACATTTCACACCTCTTTCCTCCTTCCTCAGTTTCATTCAAAGTGCTGGTGACAGCTGTGACGTTTCATATCAAGAAACATTACATCAAGGAGTAGTCAATGAAAAGCTGGAGAGAGATGCAGAGAAGTCAACAGATTTCAGTGTGTCTCACAACCATTCCAAAATACAGACTTCGCAAGAAGATGGCTTATGTGGCACAAGATTAAGTTGTAGCATGAGGGAAAAGGAATTCCATAAGTTTAACTGTAGTTTCTGTCTACAGAGCTTCCCTTCAAAATACAGACTCATAATGCATGTCTTCATCCACATTGACGGTGTGCAGGCACCTTCATATGTGTGCAAGTCATGTGGTGAGGTATTGCCCACTGATGACTGCTTGAAAGAACATTTGAGAATGAGGGAGGGCGACCAAGCATTATCTGCTACCAACAGTAAGAAACTTGAATGCAGTGATGATCATGAAAACAATATCTCCTTAGAGTGTGTACGAGAAGGAATCATGGAACAGACTGAGAAGCCCCCTTCATACAAGGTACCCAGGAAAACTTTAAAAAAATACTTTAATGACATATGTATTACACATACTGTGAAAGAAGCTGAAGAGAAACTTGAAAGACGTAATGACTGTGCAATTTTATGTACAAGTGACCATGTTCATGTCCACACTGTGCTAAGTGCAAAGAGACATCACAAATGTGATGTTCGTGGTAAAACGTTTCCTTTGTTATGCAATCTTCAGAGACCTAGAGTAATACACACTGGAGAGAAACCCCACGGATGCGATGTTTGTGGAAAATCGTTTACTGAAAGGGGCAATCTCAAGAAACATGAATTAATACACACTGGACAGAGACCACACAAATGCGATATCTGTGGAAAATCATTTACTCAGTCGGCCCATCTGAAGACCCACAGTTTAATACACACAGGAAAGAGACCACACACATGCGATGTCTGTGGAAAATCATTTACTCGGTCGAACAATCTCATGACCCATATATTAATACATACAGGAGAGAGACCCCACAAATGTGATACTTGTGGTAAATTATTTAATGTATTGAGTAATCTCAAGGCCCACAAATTAATACACAGTGGAAAGAGACCCTACAAATGTAGTATGTGTAAAAAATCTTTTACTCATTGGGGCAGTCACAGGAGACATGAATTAATACACACTGGACAGAGACCACACAAATGCGATGTCTGTGGAAAATCATTTACTCGGTCGGGCGATCTCAAGACCCATGTATTAATACACACTGGACAGAGACCACACAAATGCGATGTCTGTGGAAAATCATTTACTCAATCAGGCCATCTCAAGACCCACAAATTAATACATACAGGGGAGAGACGCCACAAATGTGATACTTGTGGTACATCTTTTAATGTATTGAGTAGTCTCAAGGCCCACAAGTTAATACACAGTGGAGAGACCCTACAGATGTAGTATTTGTGGAAAATCTTTTACTCAGTGGGGCAGTCTCAGGAAACACAAATTAATACACACTACATAGAGACCACTCAAAGTATTGTTGAGGTCTGTAGACCTACACATGTTGATAGAAGACCACACGTGTTTTATGAAAATTGTTCGCATGTGCTACAGAGAGGTCACAAAAAATTTGACAAATCCATTTCCACAGCTTCACATTCGAAGAAGTTACATACTAAAGACAACATATGAAGCAGACAATTGTGATTCTTTGTTGCAAATGGTCCAGTCTTTAATGATCGGGCTACCCAAAATTTGTGCATTGAGAGATATCTTTTACTCGTTTGAGAAGTAGTTCAGTGCAGTTATCAGGACCCCATATTCTTCAAGAGAATGTGCCAGTATGCTGCTAATTATTTGAAAGAAACTGCCATTTCAATCTTCATGAAGCTGTATCCACTACCCAGGCGACAGCAGAAATGTGTTTGTTACACATTCATAATGTAGGATATTTATCTCAAGAATGGACAAAGATACTAAAATCTCTTGATTATCCGAACATATTATTGAGGTACGCCTCCTTAAAAGTAATGCTGTTTGTATGATCAGTAATCTGCACACGTGTGAACTTTCTGTGCTAGTTCTCCATTAGGATTTAAGTGATGGTGGCAAGTATGTGGAGATAAGGGAAAAATTATAATCATCTGCCTAGTAGCGTTTTGATTCACCTACAGACTGCAATACAACAGTGCTTCTCTATGGTATGGACTCATTAGTTCTTCGTTAGTTTTCCAGTTGTAAATTGGACTATAAGTCTACACACATCTCACACCTTTCCCATTAACTGTAGGCTATCGGTTTGTTGCTGTCTAGTTGGTGTGCAATAGAATCCCAGATTCGTTTCATCATGCAGTGTGATTCTTACCTTGTAATTTGGACAGTTTTCCTGCTGTAAGATGTTGTAACTCTCGAAAATACAAGCATCAAGCATTAAGTGATAAGGTTGCAATAATGTTCATGTTCTCCACATCTGTCATGGTGCTTTCAGTTATGACCAGCTGTTTTCTTGCCATCTCATACGAATATCCCCCATAGCATGACACTGCCTCCATCTTCCTGCACCTGTTCTGTGGTGCATGTATGAAACAACTATTCATCTGGATAATGACATATCTGAGCACAACCATTGACCTGGTCTGAAAGAAATGTCATTTATCCCAACATGTGACACTTCCTTATAGGTATGCAGTCCAATCTCGATTATCCTATTTGTATTGCTATTGTAACTGACAACATTGTTAGATCAACATGGGAATACAAAGCTGTTACACAACTTGAGGCCCCATGTTCCACAGTGTCTGCTTAATAGCATGAAACTCTCGAGCCTGCTCAAGCATTTTCTCCTGTCTCCACGGATTGCCATCTATCCAACTTTACAGAGCAGCTAGGTTCTGATTTGCGTGTTCTAGATAATGCATGGGCATCCTACAACCTTTGTCAACTTGTGGTTTCACCATCTTTCAACAATGTTCCATAGAGGCTCACGATAGAAGCATCTGCACAGCCAACCACATTCGCTGCTTCTGAGATGCATTTACCCAGGCACCAGGCAAAACCATCTGCTCTTTGGCAAAGTTATTTATGCCATTTTTTCACATACTGTCACTAGAATGATAACCACTCATTTCTGGTTGTATAGTTTCATTACTACGTGACATAGCCACAATACCGCTGGGTAGCAAACGCTCCTCCTACGGAAGTCGGTATAATGATTTGGATCAACAGTGTATCTTCACAAAAAAGGGTCGTTTGGTAAATTGTGTAGTAATTCAGTTTTTCTGCTTTGTTAAATTTTATGTCAATACACTATTGCCAGTTCAAGTGCCGTATTTCTTGTGAAAAATTTATGAATTACAAAGCTCTGTACATAATTCTGAGTTAATGAAGATTAATTTTATGCATCAAATCTTTTAATTATTTGTCTGTTTTTAAATATCATGTAACTACTGTACAAACATCAGATAATAATTCCAATTGTTTGTAGAAACACAAGGACAGTTGAAAGAGCTCAGTGTAATTTCTAGGTTGTGAATTTAATCCAAATGCATAATTTTTATTGTAATAAGTTAATTTATCAAATGTACTTTCTTTCTAATTGCTTTGTTTTAATCTGATTTTTTAGTTGTCTTTTATCTGCTTTAAACATGATTTCATAGTGTGTATTTTCCATAATTTCTCTGAGTAAATGTGAGGTTTTCAGAAATCTTTACTAATGCTTTGTCTTATACTTCATAATGTTTGTTTTTGGTCAGTTTTTTTTTTCCATTTACTACCAATTTATTATTGGTGTAAGGTAGTTCGTTTATTAAGCTTTGTCATACTTTTAATAACTTGAGACAGTTGTTTTTAAGTGAAGGCATTTTTGAGTTTTACAACACTTAAAGCTGTGTGGCTTTTTACCGAAATGAGAATGTATCAGTCATAATGGTTCTTGCAACATAATAGTGTGCTGCTATCTGGGCTTTAATACTGCAGTGGGTTTTAAATATTTAGGGAATGCTGATCTAGTTGCAGTTTGTGGGCTCCCATTCTTCACACACTTGATGAGATATTTTGGTTGTGACGTGGAACGAAATTGCATGGATTTTAAATTGTGTCATTCTCCTTATAGTAATGTTGTTACACTATTCTGTCCAGCTACTTAGTTACATATTTCTACTACAGTTCCTGTTCGCACTGCGCTCTTTGTGGATGGTTTACTTTAATCATAACAGATAATATTTTGTTCTCTCAGTAACGCTTGCTGAGACAAAAATCATTACTATTATTATTCAAGTAAGATCAGAGCTCTGAATTCACAAACTTACAATACTGCTACTCTCATGAAGCTTAAATCCTGACTCGAAACTGTCCTATTTTAAAAGTCTCATCACTGAAAATAAGCTTGTGTTGATTCTGAAGATTCTGTACAGAAATTAAGTAAAGTAACCCACAGTGATATGTTAAAATCGGATTTCAAATGACAAAGGGAATGAGAGATATTGACAATAGTACTTTATTTTGTCAAAGTGCCATTAATTGTTATAATGTGGTATTTATTTAATAACACCAAAACAAATGTCATTATTAGTAACTGGTTATAACTGTCATCATCATATGATGTTCCTGACCACTTTTAGACGTTTTGTGCTGAAATATCTGGTAAATGCCATAAAGGCTCTAAGGACTATCTTCACATTATCACCATTGCTCTGCCCCCAGTAGCTGAGTGGTCAGCGCAACAGACTGTCAATCCTAAGGGCCCGAGTTCGATTCCTGGCTGGGTCAGAGATTTTCCCCACTCAGGGACTGGGTGTTGTGTTGTCCTAATCATCATCATTTCATCCCTATCGACGCGCAAGTCGCCTAAGTGACGTCAAATCGATAGACTTGCACCAGGTGAGCGGTCTACCCGATGGGAGGCGCTCGTCACACGCCATTATATTACCATTCACTTAAAGCTAATATGGGTGGCATTGGCCAACCAAAAAGTTCTACGGAAAATCATTTGATACGATAATTGTTACCTTCCACTCCTGTCCAAAATGGTTCTTTTCAAAACCTATACCGTTAGACATCTGTCAAAAGACTAACATTAGGGTTCACTTGAGGCCAAACTGAATCATAAATCAAGAAAGTATTATTGTAAATATTGTTATAAGAAGAATTAGAGTACTTTTTGTTTGAAATTACTTGAGTGAATGGAGGTTGTTGGAAGACGATACAGCTTTCATATAATGCTAAAAAAGCTACTTTTCACTGAAATATAAAATTGTGGAAATAGTTTGCAGGTTGATGCTACTTATTTGGATTTGTGTGTGTAAGTATTTGTGCTATTAAAATTTTTTATTGTTTGAGTTTAATGTGGCTACGTTTACTAAGGGAAAGTTAACTAGTGTGCCACATGCGACTGCAGGTGTAACTCTCTCATACATTTATACCCATAAATTTGCACAAGTTGTAGCTATGCAGTTACACATCGATGTAGTTTCATATCTTAGGTTACAGTGCATGGCACATGAGATAGATGTATGTAATTCATACATTGTCTCATAAAGAACAGATTGAGATACACCAGTATCCCCCTGTGGTGGTTGCATTAGTTAACTCTATTAAGTTATACTCAGGTTAGTTGATTTTCAACAAATATTGCTATAAAACATGTTATGGGACATTTCTTAAGTATTCGCATTACTACAAATAATTATGAGTAGACTGATCCTTTCACATCAGAAGTATTAGAGCCATTAAGTCAGTGGTCGTTTTTGGGCCAGTGTTGACTATAATATCCATGAATATTGACGGAATACCTCCTTGAAAGCAACAACTCTTGCAAGACGTGCCACACTCGGCACTGTGATGTTTTGTGTGTTCAAGAAATACACACATACACCCAGCAGACAGGTCCTTCAGTTCCTGGAATAAAACTGGTTGCTGAAACACAACATGCATAGTATGGAAGCGCCATCGTTATAAGACCTGACCTTTAAGTCTGTAGTGTTCGTCAGTCAGAGGATAACAATATTGAAATTATTATTGTTAAGTAACAGTAGAGTCACATCAGCATATAAACCCCCAGCAACAGATTTTTTCTTCACCCCACCTGAACATTTTATTACAGGGAAAGCTTCTATTGTGGTATGTGATTTCAACATTCACAGCCATGTTTGGAGGGTACACTCAAGAGGATCAAAATGGTGAGGCTGTCCTCCTGTGGGCTGAAACTTTCCATCTCTCACTCCTTCACAACAGCAAACTACCTCATTCTTTCTTCAGTGGACGCTGGCAATAATCCATATCTGCTTTTTGTTAGCGAAAGTATTTTTCATACCTGCACTAAATACGTCTGTAAGCCGATACCGAATACATGTCGACCTATTATGTGTCAAGTTCTCCCACAAGTAAGCCCTCACGAAATCACTTTCACATGAAGGTACAACTTGAAAACGGCTGATTGGCAGAAATTGTCAAAGTTATTACATGAGAAAATTGTAGCTATAGCTCTTGTGATAGATCAATATAAAATTTTAGTTAACGTCCTTAATTCCTCCTCCTGAGCATCAGTTCCAAGGGGATGCAGAATGAACTATATCAAGGGTATAACACCTGAAACGATCTCTCTTCTGTAAGAGTACTACAGAAAGTTTGAAGAAGACCCTTTTAGTGCAGCCACATCAATTCATGCACAGAATGTCCTCTCTTCAATATCTGAGGCAAACAAAGAAGAATGGATACAATTAATGGCAGACTGTGACAAGAGTAAAAGTAGTCAAAAGGCCTGGAGGCTATTACATCGCCTGAGTAATGATAACACTCAGGTCAACACATATTTTAATATTAAACCAGACCAAATTGCTCAACAATTCCCCATTAATGGCTGATAAACTAAATCCAGAAATGTAGAGAGGAAACAATTATTCAGGCAAACAGACCAAGAAGTATCTTATCTCCTTATTTCTCTGTTGAATTGAATTCAGCCCTGAATAAATGTAAATAGGGAAAAGCAGCAGGACTGGATGACACTAGAGCTGAACAAATCAAGAATTTGGGTTCTGCTAAAATGCTTTGGTTACTGCAATTTATGGGCAACTGTATTCGAGAGCGCAAGATCCCTAAATTATGACGAAAATCAAGAGTAATTGCCACACCGAAACAAGGAAAGTATAGGAAAGATCCCAAAAATTATAAACCAATCTCTTTACTCTTTCACCTCTACAAAATACTGGAGAGGCTCACAGAGAACGATTAGAAAGGCGGAGCCTCTTCTAATACCACAGCAATCAGCTTTCAGAGAAGGGGAGAGCTGCAAATCTCAGATATTAAACTTAACACAACATATCGAAGATGGATATGAGAAATGGCCCATTACAGGTGCTGTATTTATCCGTCTATCCACAGCTTGTGATGCGATCATCCATCGGCTCCTTCTGAATAAAGTTGATGACATAACTAAAGACTTCACATGCATGTGCAATATTAGAAACCTTCCCCAGAATTCCAGATTTTTTTGTGGAATTTTAGGGTAAGAAAAGTAGGTGGAGAACTCAGAAAAATGGGCTGCCACAAGGCAATGTGCTTGCACTGCTATTATTCAACTTCTATACCAACGATCAACCTATCCCTGAAGGAGCTCGAAGCTTTATTTATGCTGATGACTGCACTATCACTACTCAGGCTGACTGTTTTGAGACTGTAGAAGATACGCCATCAAAATCTTTGGAAGAATTCACTGTTTACTATTATGGGAATTACTTGATACCTAATCCTGCCAAGACTAATATCTGCGCTTTCCACCTCAAGAATAAACAGGCAAATAGATCCTTAAATATATCCTGGGGAGGTATCGTACTCGAACATAATCCTACTCCCAAATATCTTGTAGTAACACTGGATCGCGCGCTAACATATAAAAAGCATTGCCTAAACACCAAACAGAAAGTGGCAGCCAGAAATAAAAAAGTACGACCATTGACACATACGTCATGTGTGCTAATCCATGCACTGTGAGCTCAAGCACGCCTGCTCTGTTGTTCCACTGCTGAATATACATGTTCAGTAAGGTACAAGTCCAGTCATGCCAGGAACGTAGATGAGGCTGTAAATGAGTCTTGCCAGATTATCATGGGTTGCTTAAGACCTATTCATGTGGACAAACTCCATTGCCTCGCTGGCAAAGATCCTCCTGAAATGACGCATCAGGCAGCTGCAAGATATGAGAAAAGTAAGGCCACAACAAAGAACGCCCATCCACTATATGAGGCAGAAATCAAGGAGCTTCTTGACAACTACTGAGGCTCTCATCGAGAATCCGTATGTGACAAGGATCTCGCGATGGCGGGAGAAATGTCGGTATTTGGGAGAATGGATCGCTCCAAAGGAAGAACATCCTCCTGGATATTCGGAGAAGTGGTCAATATGGAGGTCTCTCAATAGATTACGGTCAAACACAACGATATGCAAGACCAATCTACTGCGTTCATCACCAACCACTTGCACCATGCAAGACCTTATGACAGATACACCAAATGCACGTGAAGTGTCCAATTTTTTTGTCCCCTTTTGTGTAAAATTATGTCAACACTTGGATATATTTTTGACGTTTCGGTACATTTGAAATGACAAATAAATAAATAAATAAGTAATGTAATTAAAGTAACAGTAAGAAAAAACTGTATCATTTGTTTTTAATGTCCAGAGAAAAGATTATTCATAAGTTAGTGGAGGAAACATGACAAGACGGCTTTTGGTACAGTGATATTAGCAACGAAATAAACCCAGCGCTGCATCCTTTTTATGGTTAACTAGATGGAATGCCACAATCATAGCATTACCTCTCATCATTTTGCAGGTATGAAGATGCACAACCTACTTAATAGAAACACAGTTTGATATTCCTTCTGAAAAGAACCGGGAAAGCAAGGATATGGTGGAAGATATTAGTAATCAGTGTATGAAAATTTAGCTAACACTAAAAGGATGATTGATAGTAGCAGCTAAGAGTTGTGCTTAAATAAAAAGAGAAACGAATGAAGTCCTAGCATGAAACTGTATCAGCATCATTTTTGGGAATATAGGAGCTGCTGCAGTGCAGAACACCAGGTGGATTGTGGGCAAGATAGTTGATGGTTGCATGATTGTTTGAGGGCCAATTAAGAGTCATGAATATAGTCAGAGAAGTCTGCAGTTATTGCAGTGCTAGTTTATATTGGGCCCTCGAGGAAAGATGAAGTTGCCAGTCTTGATAGCAACTGGGATGGGTTGCCTGCTCTGTGACAGAGATAAAACACAAGTGAGGCTGTTGTAGATGACACAAGCCATGTCTGCTTTAGCACAAGTAAATGAAAAAAGACTCACAAGCATATCAGACTAAATCAACTCCACTGTACTAGCATATGCACCGAGCTATGATTCACACAGAAGGTAGAACTGTAACGAAAAAAGACAAAAATTATTAATATCTAGGGATCCTTGTTTGGACTGGCACACCGAGTTGTACATTCTTAACCTTTAACCCTTTTGAATAGGCCAGGGTGTAGGTGAAGGGATATTGTTAGGGACACAAAATTACAGGCAGCAGAATTTGTTCAGATCTGAGGTTGGTTTATATTACAGTAACGGAATAAAAAAAAACTCTATCCATAAGAAAAGGTTTGCTGGCCATTAGGTGACCCAGGTTAGTTGTTGTCATATTCCATATCTGGCAGAACTGTTGAAGTGACATGCTCAGAAAAAGAAAATACTGGAAGCACTTGGACAATCGTAATGGAAGGAGTCTTCAGAAATACTGTAGTAATAATAACACAAATACAAAGGCTGTGTTGATACTGAGGATAAATGTGGTAAGCAATAATTATTTTAACTGTGCGAATCAAAATTAATTAGAAGTACAAAGTGCCAATACATTTACCATGAGTAGACTGATACTGTGCAAAAATTACAATATCATTAAAAATGGAAGAATTTTGAAAATTTATTAGCCAGTTGTTGTCCACAAGAGAATGGAATGAAAGAATAAAATACAGTAAAGGGGACAAATTCAGAAACAAATGTGTACAGTGTTTTAGAAACTAGTATTCCATATTTTGAGAGGCAGTAGTATATATCCCCCCCATGAACCATGGACCTTGCCGTTGGTGGGGAGGCTTACGTGCCTCAGCGATACAGATGGCCGTACTGTAGGTGCAACCACAACGGAGGGGTATCTGTTGAGAGGCCAGACAAACATGTTATTCCTGAAGAGGGGCAGCAGCCTTTTCAGTAGTTGCAGGGGCAACAGTCTGGATGATTGACTGATCTGGCCTTGTAACACTAACCAAAACGGCCTTGCTGTGCTGGTACTGCGAATGGCTGAAAGCAAAGGGAAACTACAGCCGTAATTTTTCCCGAGGATATGCAGCTTTACTGTATGTTTAAATGATGATGGCGTCCTCTTGGGTAAAATATTCTGGAGGTAAAATAGTCCCCCATTCGGATCTCCGGGCGGGGACTACTCAAGAGGACGTCGTTATCAGGAGAAAGAAAACTGGTATTCTACGGATCGGAGCGTGGAATGTCAGATCCCTTAATCGGGCAGGTAGGTTACAAAATTTAAAAAGGGAAATGGATAGGTTAAAGTTAGATATACTGGGAATTAGTGAAGTTTGGTGGCAGGAGGAACAAGACTTTTGGTCAGGTGATTACAGGGTTATAAATACAAAATCAAATAGGGGTAATGCAGGAGTAGGTTTAATAATGAATAAAAAAATAGGAGTGCGGGTTAGCTACTACAAACAGCATAGTGAACGCATTATTGTGGCCAAGATAGACACAAAGCCCATGCCTACTACAGTAGTACAAGTTTTTATGCCAACTAGCTCTGCAGATGATGAAGAAATTGATGAAATGTATGACAAGATAAAAGAAATTATTCAGGAAGTGAAGGGAGACGAAAATTTAATAGTCATGGGTGACTGGAATTCGTCAGTAGGAAAAGGGAGAGAAGGAAACATAATAGGTGAATATGGATTGGGGGGAAGAAATGAAAGAGGAAGCCGCCTTGTAGAATTTTGCACAGAGCATAACTGAATCATAGCCAACACTTGGTTCAAGAATAATAAAAGAAGGTTGTATACCTGGAAGACTCCTGGAGATACTAAAAGGTATCAGATAGATTATATAATGGTAAGACAGAGATTTAGGAACCAGGTTTTAAATTGTAAGACATTTCCAGGAGCAGATGTGGATTCTGACCACAATCTATTGGTTATGAACTGCAGATTGAAACCGAAGAAACTGCAAAAAGGTGGGAATTTCAGGATATGGGACCTGGATAAACTGAAAGAACCAGAGGTTGTAGAGAGTTTCAGGGAGAGCATAAGGGAACAATTGACAGGAATGGGGGAAAGAAATACAGTAGAAGAAGAATGGGTAGCTCTGAGGGATGAAGTAGTGAAGGCAGCAGAGGATCAAGTAGGTAAAAGGACGAGGGCTAACAGAAATCCTTGGGTAACAGAAGAAATATTGAATTTAATCGATGAAAGGAGAAAATATAAAAATGCAGTAAATGAAGCAGGCAAAAAGGAATACAAACGTCTCAAAAATGAGATAGACCGGAAGTGCAAAATGCCTAAGCAGGGATGGCTAGAGGACAAATGTAAGGATGTAGAGGCTTGTCTCACTAGGGGTAAGATAGATACTGCCTACAGGAAAATTAAAGAGACCTTTGGAGAGAAGAGAACCACTTGTATGAATATCAAGAGCTCAGATGGAAACCCAGTTCTAAGCAAAGAAGGGAAGGCAGAAAGGTGGAAGGAGTATATAAAGGGTTTATACAAGGGCGATGTACTTGAGGACAATATTATGGAAATGGAAGAGGATGTAGATGAAGATGAAATGGGAGATAAGATACTGCGTGAAGAGTTTGACAGAGCACTGAAAGACCTGAGTCGAAACAAGGCCCCGGGAGTAGACAACATTCCATTAGAACTACTGATGGCCTTGGGAGAGCCAGTCATGACAAAACTCTACCATCTGGTGAGCAAGATGTATGAGACAGGCGAAATACCCACAGACTTCAAGAAGAATATAATAATTCCAATCCCAAAGAAAGCAGGTGTTGACAGATGTGAAAATTACCGAACTATCAGTTTAATAAGTCACAGCTGCAAAATACTTTACAGACGAATGGAAAAACTGGTAGAAGTGGACCTCGGGGAAGATCAGTTTGGATTCCGTAGAAATGTTGGAACATGTGAGGCAATACTAACCTTACGACTTATCTTAGAAGAAAGATTAATAAAAGGCAAACCTACGTTTCTAGCATTTGTAGACTTAGAGAAAGCTTTTGACAACGTTAACTGGAATACTCTCTTTCAAATTCTGAAGGTGGCAGGGGTAAAATACAGGGAGCGAAAGGCTATTTACAATTTGTACAGAAACCAGATGGCAGTTATGAGAGTCAAGGGACATGAAAGGGAAGCAGTGGTTGGGGAGTGAGACAGGATTGTAGCCTTCCCCCGATGCTATTCAATCTGTATATTGAGCAAGCAGTAAAGGAAACAAAAGAAAAATTCGGAGAAGGTATTAAAATTCATGGAGAAGAAGTAAAAACTTTGAGGTTCGCCGATGACATTGTAATTCTGTCAGAGACAGCAAAGGACTTGGAAGAGCAGTTGAACGGAATGGACAGTGTCTTGATAGGAGGATATAAGGTGAACATCAACAAAAGCAAAACGAGGATAATGGTATGTAGTCAAATTAAATCGGGTGATGCTGAGGGAATTAGATTAGGAAATGAGACACTTAAAGTAGTAAAGGAGTTTTGCTATTTAAGGAGTAAAATAACTGATGATGGTCGAAGTAGAGAGGATATAAAATGTAGTCTGGCAATGGCAAGGAAATCGTTTCTGAAGAAGACAAATTTGTTAACATCGAGTATAGATTTAAGTGTCAGGAAGTCGTTTCTGAAAGTATTTGTATGGAGTGTGGACATGTATGGAAGTGAAACATGGACGATAACCAGTTTGGACAAGAAGAGAATAGAAGCTTTCGAAATGTGGTGCTACAGAAGAATGCTGAAGATAAGGTGGGTAGATCACGTAACTAATGAGGAGGTATTGAATAGGATTGGGGAGAAGAGAAGTTTGTGGCACAACTTGACTAGAAGAAGGGATCGGTTGGTAGGACATGTTTTGAGGCATCAAGGGATCACAAATTTAGCATTGGAGGGCAGCGTTGAGGGTAAAAATCGTAGAGGGAGACCAAGAGATCAATACACTAAGCAGATTCAGAAGGATGTAGGTTGCAGTAGGTACTGGGAGATGAAGAAGCCTGCACAGGATAGAGTAGCATGGAGAGCTGCATGAAACCAGTCTCAGGACTGAAGACAACAACAACAACATAGTATATATCATAAGAAAAACTGCATAGGAGACATGGGCTGTTAAGTACTTACTGTACCTTAAGGGGAGATATAATGAAAAATGTAAACATTTATTTAAAAAATCATTACAGCCATATTTATTAATGTACAAATCTAAAACCTTGCATGTGTAAAAAAAGGAGCTGTGTTTTAACGGAAAAATATTATAAAATATGCAGGAATATTATTTTGCCAGAAATTTGAATGGTTATAATAACGTGAGAAGCCTAAAACATAGAAAATGAGGTTCAAAAATTTTCTGCTCATACTTCTAGATGTAATAAGCTTACCTCAGTTTTAAAATCGTCCATACTGATACATCCTCCAGATTTCTCTTCTCTCTTGACATTTCCCTGGCCCATATATGCAGGTCAGACATTGATCCATTTGCCTTCTTGACCCAGCTCTCGTCGATGGTGTAAAAAGCTTTTGTTTTAAACACACCAGGATCTATACCAGCTCTATTCATCACTTCAGTTCTGCCATTATTTCCGTTGATGTAACATCAAACTGCATCATAGACACCTACTTTGAGTACTTCAACTCCACAAAATGTCTCTGAAGTTTATGGTTACATCAGGAGATGAGTTTGGAAGGCAGTAGAGGATCCAATTACCATTTCATGTCCACCACTGATACAGAGTCTTGCCCAATCAGTCTCTCATCCAGCTCCAGTTTCTATCTTAGTGGATTTCAGTTTTTGTGTACTGTGACAAATACATTACTTACATTTCCCATTAGCCTATCCTTTCGATTTACACTTAAATTTTCCCCCAAAAATCTCATTGCTATCAATTTCAGGTTACAAATGGCTTTCAGTATTATGGAGGCTTAATTGCTTTTCACGAGTGCTTTGAATTCTGGCACTTTGTTGCGAATGCTTCAGCAGTTAACCACTAGGATTTAAATGCTCTCACCTGTGGGAGGCATTTGTTTCGATCTTACACTGATACTACTTCTGGATTTACTGAAACTCTTGTTCCCATGATTGCATAGTAGGTCGCCTAGTCTAAAAAAACTTTTGTTTGCTCCCACATACAATCAGCTACCTGGGCAGCAGCCTCTGATGTGTAGTGCACACCTGACCCATCTAGAGGCACCCTACAGTTCTCAACACAATGGCGCAAGTCCATGAAGTAGCAGTCTAGCTTGTCACAACTTTCGAGGTCTCTGGTTCAGTGCTTCCACTCAGTGCAGACCCAATGATCCACAATCAGTTCGGGAGACTATGCTGCAAATTGTGAGGTCTGCTGAAACTGTACACAAGGCTGGTCTTCTCAGCCTTCTCTATCAGTTGCTGGAATGATCCCTGTATGACCTCAGAGCCCAGATAACAGGCTTCATTTATTCCAACATGTGCAACTATCTGCAGTTGCTTGCACCTCATTACCTCAATGGCTGTTGGAATAGCCTCTTCAACATGTTGAATGAGGCCTCCGGATATACACACAGGGTGCACCTCATGCCCTTTCCTGTCCCTTGCTGCTATTTCCCTAAGGGGAACCATCATTCCCTGTACAGCTGAACCGCCAACAGTTAATACACCTCTGCCTTTTTGCGTTTACCTCCTACTGACACTGGACAAAACAGGTTTCCCAAAAACAGGTGAAGTGAGTCCCACTGGCTTAGTTTCAGTTTCAAATTCAGTGAATGACAGCACCTAGAAATTGATATTTAGGGTATCAGTACAGCACCCTAAGCCTCCATGGTCCCTGTTGACACTGTGGAGGACGCCTGGATCTACGACTGAAACGCCAGTTACAGTCTAGTGCACGAGTAATGAGAGATTGTGTACTCTCTTCAGAGGAGACAGGGTCCACAGGAGAGGACAGTACTTGACTCACCATTGATACTGGTACCACAGGTACATGACTCTCGGGAACTCTTCAGCACACTGATTCGCAGCAGCTGACAGTCCTTTGACCGTAGTGAAGGCGATTTCCAGCTGCCTACAAAAGTCAACCAGCTCATCCCATTTTTGAGAATTGCATTCACTCCAGGGCTCAATTTTGGCTGGCGCAATGTATTGCAGGAAAGTGAACAAATAACTTCAAATTAAGCCTGCTGGTTGTCTTTTTATGTCCATTGAGCTAAAAAGCTACTAATTCCCGTAAGAACTGAAGTAAATATAGAAAGGAATATTTCTATTAAGACGAGACTAAATTTTTTAAGCTTAGTTATAGCTACTTGGAAATTTGAAAATGGAGTTAATTTATGAAAAATGTAGGTAATGTGTACGTTCTTTAATGGAAAATTATGTGTCTGCTACAGTACCTAAATCACAAACGTTGATGTACAACAAGTTAGATTATGCACAGGACAAGCAGTTTCTGAAAATTCTCAAAAATGCGCATTTATTTGTGTCGATATACGGTGAAATTTGGGGTGATCTACTCTTTGGCAGTAACTGTGAATAACAGACATTGATTTTCTACGAAGTAAGTTATCCAAAATCACTCGTACTGATAACTTGCGAAAATATAGTTTTGTAAGCGACTGAAATTTCTCACAAGTAAAGTATTTCTCAAGTAATTATACAATGCAATTAGAGAAAGATTGTTTTCAAAAGGATAGACCTACTCTTCTCAAAATTCTTATAAGAGAAAAATTGAGTTTAAGCCTACAATTAACAATAACAGTAGGTGTTCATTGTGACACTCGCAAATGTTCGAATTTCACAATAGACCAAAATACAAACGGATATTAATACAATCAATAATAGATTATGCTTAACTGACGTGATCAGTAAAATATGTGAATCTAGAATTTCAACTCGGCACTTCAGTCTCACACAAAGGAAAATTCCGAAGTCTACTTTTACATATAAACAAACATGCTAACTGCACAGGTTTTTAAGTTAACTGTTTCTGTGCCAACTTCTACCCTAGCGTGCTACAGCAGAACACTGCAGCATGTGCTAATCAGTCGAAATATAGAAAAATGTGCAGCACCAACAAACCACATCTTCTGCTTATTCCAGTGAGCTAGATATCTGGACGTGCATTATGAGTTAGGAGTTTCAAGACCAGCACAGAGGAGAAAACCTCTGGTGCGTGTGTGTGTGTGTGTGTGTGTGTGTGTGTGTGTGTGTGTGTGTGTGTAATTGCACATAAATATGGACAAAAATTTATGAAGCAATTTTCATTAATCATTTGAAGTTTGACTTCACTGGCCTGTGAAAGATACCAGTGCAAGATATACTTTTATCTTATGATCATAAAATTCATTATACACATCTTAACATCTGTAACACAATTCGTTAATTTTTTTTACTATTAAAAACAGTCTTGATCACGATTTATTTATCAAGGTGACCGGTTTCGACCACTACTGTGGTCATCTTCAGACCTACAAGTTGTGTACAAAGCTTTAATTAGAGGGCTACATACATTAAAGAAAATACAGAAAGTTATAAAGCTATAAAACGATGAATTACCATTGAGGAGGAACCTCTTTCTGTTGGAGAATCACTACTGGAGAAACCACTGCACGTGTTACTATATATAACGGTGGCATCGTTTTATAGCTTTATAACTTTATGTATTTTCTTTAATGTATGTAGCCCTCTAATGAAAGCTTTGTATACAACTAGTAGGTCTGAAGATGACCACAATAGTGGTCGAAACCGGTCACCTTGATAAATAAATCGTGATCAAGACTGTTTTTGTATTTGTAAGACATTGATCACTGCCTCTCCCATAATGTATTCAAAAGTAATTAATTTATTGCCAAGTCAGCTATTGGGAGATTGCAAGAAGTTTAGAGGGTTATGCACTAAAATTATGAAACTTAATTCCAAAATTTCTTTTAGCAAACAACACCTAATGAATCATATGATTCCTAATTGTGTAACAATTAGTTTTAATACCAGATCAAACATAGAAAAATTTTTATGACAGAAGAGTAGCATTCTATGGATTACATCTGAAATTAAAGATGCATATAAAGAAAAAGATGCATTAACTCTTGAAATGTACAATTTACATTTAAAAATTAGCAGTCAGTTGTCACCATTAATACACTCCTGGAAATGGAAAAAAGAACACATTGACACCGGTGTGTCAGACCCACCATACTTGATCCGGACACTGCGAGAGGGCTGTACAAGCAATGATCACACGCATGGCACAGCGGACACACCAGGAACCGCGGTGTTGGCCGTCGAATGGCGCTAGCTGCGCAGCATTTGTGCACCGCCGCCGTCAGTGTCAGCCAGTTTGCCGTGGCATACGGAGCTCCATCGCAGTCTTTAACACTGGTAGCATGCCGCGACAGCGTGGACGTGAACCGTATGTGCAGTTGACGGAGTTTGAGCGAGGGCGTATAGTGGGCATGCGGGAGGCCGGGTGGACGTACCGCCGAATTGCTCAACACGTGGGGCGTGAGGTCTCCACAGTACATCGATGTTGTCGCCAGTGGTCGGCGGAAGGTGCACGTGCCCGTCGACCTGGGACCGGACCGCAGCGACGCACGGATGCACGCCAAGACCGTAGGATCCTACGCAGTGCCGTAGGGGACCGCACCGCCACTTCCCAGCAAATTAGGGACACTGTTGCTCCTGGGGTACCGGCGAGGACCATTCGCAACCGTCTCCATGAAGCTGGGCTACGGTCCCGCACACCGTTAGGCCGTCTTCCGCTCACGCCCCAACATCGTGCAGCCCGCCTCCAGTGGTGTCGCGACAGGCGTGAATGGAGGGACGAATGGAGACGTGTCGTCTTCAGCGATGAGAGTCGCTTCTGCCTTGGTGCCAATGATGGTCGTATGCGTGTTTGGCGCCGTGCAGGTGAGCGCCACAATCAGGACTGCATACGACCGAGGCACACAGGGCCAACACCCAGCATCATGGTGTGGGGAGCGATCTCCTACACTGGCCGTACACCACTGGTGATCGTCGAGGGGACACTGAATAGTGCATGGTACATCCAAACCGTCATCGAACCCATCGTTCTACCATTCCTAGACCGGCAAGGGAACTTGCTGTTCCAACAGGACAATGCACGTCCGCATGTATCCCGTGCCACCCAACGTGCTCTAGAAGGTGTAAGTCAACTACCCTGGCCAGCAAGATCTCCGGATCTGTCCCCCATTGAGCATGTTTGGGACTGGATGAAGCGTCGTCTCACGTGGTCTGCACGTCCAGCACGAACGCTGGTCCAACTGAGGCGCCAGGTGGAAATAGCATGGCAAGCCGTTCCACAGGACTACATCCAGCATCTCTACGATCGTCTCCATGGGAGAATAGCAGCCTGCATTGCTGCGAAAGGTGGATATACACTGTACTAGTGCCGACATTGTGCATGCTCTGTTGCCTGTGTCTATGTGCCTGTGGTTCTGTCAGTGTGATCATGTGATGTATCTGACCCCAGGAATGTGTCAATAAAGTTTCCCCTTCCTGGGACAATGAATTCACGGTGTTCTTATTTCAATTTCCAGGAGTGTATTTTCACAGTTACGTAACTTTACAGATGACAAAATTAATGCAGTACGAGAAATTATTCTTAATAAGCAAAATAAGAAAATTGCAGCCCTTGTTAGTCACCAAAATGTGTGTTCATAAGATGTTCACTAAATGTACATAACTTTTATCCAAGAGTAAGCAATCTAACCAAAATTACTTTTACTCCTGGAGAGACAACACTTTTAAACAAAGGTCTAAAATATAATTTAGCTCCAGAATTGAGCAATGCAAATATTAAACTTGTGATTGCTGACGTAAAGGTTTCTGCAAAACATGCACAGTTTAGTAGGTCTGAAATATGTGGCATTGCATGTAAAACTAAAAATGTCATTACTAATGAAAAAGATAAAAATAAACATAATAATGAATTAAAACTTGTAAAACAAATGAACCAGAAGTTAATAACTAATAAAGCTATTGCAATCAGGGCAGATAAGGGGAATACTCTTGTCATTGTTAGTGAAGATGATTGTTTTTAAGACTTAACAGTTTTTGGACGCTAATGGAATAACTGAGGTTAATAAAGACCCGACTTCAAGATTTCAAACAAATATTAAAAAGCTGATTGATGATAGTGACTCTTTACTTTCACCTAAAGATAAAATAACACTTAAAGTTATGAACCCCACCTTACCTAAGTTGAGATCACAAATCAAATTACACAAACCAAATTTACCAATTCGTCCAATTGTTAGTAATACCAACAGTCCCTCTTATAGCCTGAACAAAAAGCTTAATCAAATCTTAAAATCCTTTTACATTTATGAAGAAAATTATAGTATTAAAAACAGTTTTGAATTAACAAAATTAATTTATTATGTGGGTATTCCAAAAAACACAAGGTTTGCATCGTTGGACATCACAAATCTATTCAAAATAATAATATATTAACTTAACATATCGCAAAATCATGATCCCCAAAGAAATAATAGAATTCATTGAACTGTTAAGAATTACTCTAGATTTTAATTGTTTTTCATATAATAATAAAATATACATACAGGAAGATGGACTTGCAATGGGGAATTCACTGGCTAGCACTATAGCAGATATCTTCGTCAATTATGTTGAAAATCAATTTTTCAAAAATAATCCAGAAATAACAAATAAAATTATATACTACAAAAGATGCGTTGACGATACATTGCTATTATATAACCGTTCTAAGGAAGAAATTGATGCTTTCGCTAACAATTTAAATACTTTACACCCAAAACTTGTATTTACAGTGGAACACGAAATTAACAATAGTATTAATTTACTGGACCTCACAATTACAAACAAGAATGGAAAACATAATATTTCTATTTATAGAAAACCAACATCAACCGACATAACAATAAATGCTACATCATGCCATCCATTAAGATACAAAATGGCATTTTTTAAAACTATGATACATAGGATATTGAAATTACCTCTTCAAACCTGATGCAATTCAGAAGGAAATTGATACATTAAAATAGATAGCAGTTGGTAACAATTATAATTCACATCAGGTTGATCTTTTATATCAAAAATTACAAGAAACAAATAATGCTGTTATAAATTTCAAGATAGATTTACCTAAAATGACACACACGGCTGGCTCTGAGCACTATGGGACTTAACATCTATGGTCATCAGTCCCCTGACACACATGGGACCTATTTCAGATAAAATAAATAAATTATTTAATAACACAAGCGTGACAATAGCATTTAAAACTAATAACCCCCTGCAGATGAAACTGAAACACACAATTGGGGACTCAAATGTATGCCAAAAGTCAGGCATTAACAAAATAATATGTAATGACTGTGAGAAACAATATATATTGGCCAAACTGGCCGTAACTTTCTAACACGTTTCAAAGAACATACTACTGGTACTGCACGTACCAAATCAATATTCGGTCAACATCTTGATGGATACAATCATTCTGAGGTTGCATTTCTAACAATCGGAAAATATTACATACTGTGCCAAAAGGACCACTGCTAAATATTTTAGAAGAAATTGAAATCTTTTCACTTCACAAAAGTAATCCATTATCTGTTTTAAATGAACAATTTCAGTTCAAAGACAAACATTTCTTTGAGCTTTTCGATGATCTGCTTTAGACTGTTTACCCTTCTGTCCTTCGTTTTTTAAGATTATTAAGACTTTTAGGAAATATTTTATCTTTACATTATAATTTTATTTCACCAAACATTATTTTGTGACTGACGATCTGTTTTAGAATTTTTGCTTATATGCTTTTAGCCTGTATATTGCTAATTCACATCTTTTTATTTTTGACACTATTGCTCATAATATTATAATTTTAAATTCATTCCATTTTCATTATTTTTATTTGTTTATAAGACTGGCATATAACTTAATGAATAGCAATGCTTTTTAAAAATTGTCACATGTAATTTACATACCAACTTCATTGACAATATTTCATATATATAAACAACTACTTTGTATCGTATTTGTGCAGCATGTAGTATACATGTCAGCTAAAGATTATTGCAGCCTACTCATTGAAAATCGTTTCAATAAAGACATGTTGCTGCTCAATAAGACATCGTTTGACGTGACAGTCTTCGCCATTCCACATTCGCAACAACTTCGTTGGAAAGAAGCCTGCTGCCACATCTTTGCACTGGCATTTGTCCTCACCATGGCAACCACTAGCTCGCCTATCGACTTTACAACAACATCAGTGGAAAGAAGCCCGCTACCTCATCTTTGGAAAGGCGTCCAACTTCACCATGGCAACCAGTGGTTCCAAATGGTTCACTAACAGGCCTTGAGAGGGCAACCCATGTACTGCCAAACCGAAGTTCATTTATCCTACATGTTTAAATAGTTTTTAACGCTTATTAATTGACAATAGCTGTTTAATGAGTTAAGTTTAGTGTGTATTTATTTTTAATTCTTGACAATATTCTTTTCATTAAGAAATTTTTAATTGTATTTCGACTTATAAGTCATTGGTTAGTAATGACATCATGCCGTCAGAAGGGGGCGGAGCCTCCATTATATATAGTAAGACGTGCACTGATTTCTCCAGTAGTGATTCTCCAACAGAAAGAGTTTCCAACTCAAAGGTTTTATTCATGGTTTTAAAGCTTTATAACTTTATGTATTTTTTTTTAATTTATGTAGCCCTCTAATTAAAGATTTGTATACAACTTGTAGGTTGAAGATGACCATAGTAGTGGTCGAAACTGGTCACCTTGATAAATTAATCGTGATCAAGACTGTTTTTAATAGTAAATATTTGTAAGACATTGATCACTGCCTCTCCCATAATGCATTCAAAAGTAAATAATTCGTTAAGATTTTAAAAACTTTCATTATTGTCATCAGTGACATCATCGTCATAAATCTCTTATGGAAACGTAAATTTGTGTTAAAGCTTAAAAATATCGTCAAAGTATGTATCAACATAAAACTTTCAGTGCACATCCCCTTCCACCCAATCCACAATACTCGCTGTAAGAGTGACAAGAAACAGTGCGTAAATTATATATTTTCAACTCTGTCATGCTGCTGATTATCAGGTGTGCAATACTACTTTAGAATTTGCCCACTTACTGTCAAATGCATTTAGCCTCAATGTACACTACTGGCCATTAAAATTTCTACACCACGAAGATGACGTGCTACAGACGCGAAATTTAACCGACAGGAAGAAGATGCTGTGATATGCAAATGATTAGCTTTCCAGACCGTTCGCACAATGGTGGCGCTGGTAGCGAAACCTGCAACGTGCTGACATGAGGAAAGTTTCCAACCGATTTCTCATACACAATCAGCAGTTGACCGGTGCTGTCTGCTGAAACGTTGTTGTGATGCCTCGTGTAAGGAGGAGAAATGCGTACCATCACGTTTCCGACTGTGATAAATATCGGATTGTAGCCTACCGCGATTGCAGTTTATCGTATCGCGACATTGTTGCTCGCGTTGGTCGAGATCCAATGACTGTTAGCAGAATGTGGAATCGGTGGGTTCAGGAGGGTAATACCGAACGCTGTGCTGCATTCCAACGGCCTCGTATCACTAGCAGTCAAGATGACAGGCATCTTATCCACTTGACTGTAACGGATCGTGCAGCCATATCTCGATCCCCGAGTCAACAGATGGGGACGTTTGCAAGACAACAACCATCTGCACTAACAGTTCGACGACGTTTGCAGCAGCATGGACTATCAGCTCAGAGACCATGGCTGTGGTTACCCTTGATGCTGCATCACAGACAGGAGTGCCTGCGATGGTGTACTCAACGATGAACCGGGGTACACATTTGGCAAAACGTCATTTTTTCGGATGAATCCAGGTCTGTTTACAGCATCATGATGGTCTCATCCGTGTTTGACGGCATCGCGGTGAACGCACATTGGAAAAGTGTATTCGTCATCACCATACCGGTGTATCACCTGGTGTGATGGTATGGGGTGCCATTGGTTACACGTCTTGGTCACCTATTGTTCGCATTGACGGCACTTGAACAGTGGACGTTACATTTCAGGTGTGTTACGACCCGTGACTCTACCCTTCATTCGATCCCTGTGAAACTCTACATTTCAGCAGGATAATGCACGACCGCATGTTGTAGGTCCTGTATGGGCCTTTCTGGATACAGAAAATGTTCGACTGCTGCCCTGGCCAGCACATTCTCCAGATCTCTCACCAATTGAAAACGTCTGTTCAATGATGGCAGAGCAGCTGGCTCGTCACAATACGCCAGTCACTACTCTTGATGAACTGTGGTATCGTGTTGAAGCTTAATGGGCAGGCAACCAAGCTCTGTTTGACTCAATGCCCAGGCGTATCAAGGCCGTTATTACGGCCATAGGTGGTTGTTCTGGGTACTCATTTCTCAGGATCTATGCATCCAAATTGCGTGAAAATGTAATCAAATGTCAGTTCTAGTATAGTATATTTGTCCAATGAATACCCGTTTATCATCTGCATTTCTTCTTGGTGTAGCAATTTTAATGGCCAGTAGTGTAATTGGGCCGTGGCTGGTTCGTCTTATGCCTTGCATTAAACCTTGGTTGCTATTCTGTGCTCAGTGTCCTGCAGTTATCACAATCATGCTGCTGTCCTCTCTCTCTGCAAGTGGCAGCAGCAGCGTGTATCGATATTTACATCCTTGTATCTTTGGCCTCACGCTTATAGTTTAAGGCTGTGCCATGCGGGCCATTGGTTGGTTTGCGTGGAGCAGCGAGGAAGTCTCTGTGGCGCGTGTCTGGCCGGGCCTGCTGGTGCAGTCCACATGCAGTCGGAATGTGATGGGCAGTTCCCATTGATACAAGGTCCGTGGTTCACCGATCCCACGCACGAAAGTTGAGTCTTTACTTAATCTACCAGCCAGCCTCACCTGTTCACATTGTGTCTTTGATGTCGTAGTGGGCTGTTGGCACATTCCCGCAAGCAACAACGTGTGTTTTCAAGTTGGCGAAATTCTAGCCGCCCTCCTGTGTAGTTTAACTTAAATCGATTATTTTCGAATTGATGTGTACCAGCAGAATCTTCTACGTTGTGGCC
Organism: Schistocerca nitens; assembly: GCF_023898315.1. Taxonomy (NCBI): domain Eukaryota; kingdom Metazoa; phylum Arthropoda; class Insecta; order Orthoptera; family Acrididae; genus Schistocerca; species Schistocerca nitens. Next base: position 109,420,347 of record NC_064624.1, read on the forward strand.
GATAACGCCCCTGTTACCTGCCCTGGCTGTTGATGTAAACTCAGGCAGTGTATTTTCCTCGTCGTGTTGTGGCTGTCCAGCATGGCGTGTAGTTTGACAGTTGAAGATGTAATTCGTTGCGGGCGCCGATACCTTCTTCGTGTTCCATTGAACTCCCCATTGTGTGCTGGTCGGGTGGAGCGGAAGTTATCATTTCGCTTGGTCCATTGACTGCCTGTCAGTTGGGTTGCCGTCGGATTGAGAATTGTTGGGCCGACTGCCTGTCTCACGTAAGTTCGCATTAGTGTTTGAGTTCCAGGCCGATCCCTGGAAACTTCTGAGCGCCGTTTGATGTGTTATTTTTTCTTATTTGTCCTTGGTGTTTGTTTATGTATGGCTTCTAGCCGACTTTAAACTAATGTTGTTTTGCCCTGAAGGCGTGAGACTGTTTGGGCCTTCAGTCTCATTTAAAGAAATTTTAGGATAAGGCCTTCTGCCTTTTAAAATTCAAATTCTTCTTTTTGAGTCTTAAGTGGTTGGTCTTCAGCCGGTTTTAAATTAAACTTGTTTTTCCCTTAAGGAGTGAGACTGAATGGCGCATTTAGCTGGGAATTAAATTCTAAAATCAATGTTTGTCTTGCTCTGTTTTTAATGTATCCTTTACTCTTGTAATGTTTGTAAAATGAATAAAGTTGTATGTTCGAGTGCAACTGACAGCGACTCGTTTTGGCCCCTCTCCACAAATTAAACTATCTGTCCTGTACTGCGGGCATAGCAGGGGATCTCACTGGTAGCAGAGCATGATTTCGCTTATGTTTGCTACTCCAGTTGCTGTCAGTCTCACTCTTGCTCTGTTTTTGCGTTCTGCGGCACCATATTGTTTTGGCTGTTACTTGTTTCAGGTGTTTATCGTAATGGCAGTCAGACAGTGTCTGGGGATACGCGTGCTGAGAAAGGACCACCTTGTTTATGAGTAGGCAATAAGGCGCCAACCGTTTGAGGGCAGTGTTCCGGAGTTAGTAGCCGGTTTGCGTGCTGCCGGTCTTCATCCGGTTGACGTCACGTCAGCGGTGGTGGGTGAGACAGGAGCAGCAACTGAATTTTTGTTTGAGGCTGTTAGAGGCTTTGAGCAAACTATTTGTGTTTTGGAGGGAACCCAACCTAGTGACAGTTACCTGGATGGGGTGCAGGCACAGTTAATGCATTTAACTAATCAGATAGCGGATTTAGGCACGTTAGCTTCGGAAGATCATCACTGGAAATTAACCGTTGGATTGGGAACTTTGGTGAGCACATTACAGGTTAAGCTTGCGTGTTTGGAGTTGGATGGGAGCAGGATTGAAGATCGGGATTAGCGCTTTCAGGTAGAGGGTGAGAGCCAGCCCGGTGAGGTACTGTTGCATCCTCTCTTACGTTGGATGCTGTATTTGCCAAGTTTCCTAATCCTCTGGCCTATTTCTTCTGAGATATTACTGAATTGATTGTGGAGCGACTTGATGAGGCGGAAAAGTTATTATTGTTATTCGTTCGCTTAGAATAACAAATGGCTGCCTTTTGCATTCCGCACCAAGTAATTTTGTCATCGTTGTACCCGTTAGCTAGAGGTGAGTTGCAGAACCTCCTCTCGCGAGCCATGGCGAAAGGGTTTTCCCTGCAGCAATTGATGGAGCTGGTGATTCGGCAAAGGTTGACCACCGGAATTCTTTAACAGTTAGTGTCGTTACATTTGGGAAGTACATGGTGTGAGGAGCTGTTACATCAGTATGTCGATAGACTACAGATAGCCTCTTTGACGTTGTTATTTGATTTACCTGAACAATAGTTGGTCTCTATTGTTCTTAGGGGAATGCGCGCGGCGGATTAGTCGCATTTTGTCTTCCACAAGCAGCCTTCAACCTGGGAAGAGCTGCGTGACGTGGTGGTAACAGCATCTGCAATACCACTTGGTAACAATGTACGTCACAAGGTTAAGGGGCAGCCCTGATTCCAGAGTATCTACATCCACTGAAGCTATCAGAAGGGAACGCTGGCGTTGTTTCAGGTGCGGCAGTATGGCGCATTTGGTGTGCTCTTGTGTTCATCCTCCTGCACCCAGAGCCAATAGATGACGAACTCTGGATCGAGCATTCAGACCTTGGTGTACTTGTGTGGTCGCTCCGTCGTCACTGCCCTTGTCCTACGTTTGTTCTCGGATAGGTGGCGAGCCGATTTGTGCTCTTTTGGATTCTGGTAGTTCCTTTTCATTATTGAGTTTTGAGTGGTTTTCGGAATTTGGGCATCTTACGAAACTTCGGCCAGTCCCTTCGCCAGTGCAGAGATGTTGGGTGGCCAGTGGTCAAGTGTTGCCTCTACATGATTAGTTCCGGGGCAGTACATCGGTCGGCGATTTTTCCTGGCCTATGTCTTTAGCTTTGGTTAAGGAACTGCCAGTTGATCTAATTTTGAGATGTGATTTCATCAATAAAACTGGGTTGGTCTTGGATTGTTCTGGGCACACCTTTTCCTTTAAGTTTGCTCCTGAGGAGAAGTTTGGCCTTTGCAAATGCGCTAAGCCTATTGTGCATCGTACTGTTAGCGCATTGGCTGTTGAGGTCGTAGCTAATGAGTTTGATCCGGCCCATCTATTGCACCATCAGGCTTCTCAGTTACGCAATTTGTTGCACAGTTTTCGCCACGTCCTGAGTGATAACTTGGTTGTTACTAACGTTGTTGGTTATCATATCCGTCTGTCCGACAATATTACGGTTTGGCAGTACCTATATCGCCTCTCACCCTCTAAGCTGAAGATACTCAAGGCTGAAATATCTCAGATGCTCCAATATTCCTTGTGCCTAAAGATCAGGGACGCGATTTCAGACCTGTGGTTGACTACCGCCGTTTAAATGCTAAGGTTGTCGCTAAATCGGTGCCCTACCTCATCAGCATAATTCTTTTACTTGGTTTGCCGGCGCTAATTGGTTTACAGCCCGTGATTTGAATCAGGTCTATTATCAGATTCCCTCGGCCGGAGTGGCCGAGCGGTTCTAGGCGCTACAGTCTGGAGCCGCGCGACCGTTATGGTCGCAGGTTCGAATCCTGCCTCGGGCATGGATCTGTGTGATGTCCTTAGGTTAGTTAGGTTTAAGTAGTTCTAAATTCTAGGGGACTGATGACCTCAGAAGTTAAGTCCCATAGTGCTCAGAGGCATTTGAACCAACCTTGGCTGAAGAATGTAAACATGTTACCGCATTTGTACTGATTGGAACTTGTTTGAGTTTAACAGATTTCCTTTTGGGCTAGCCACTGGTGCGGCTGTGCTTACTCGTTTGCTTGATAATAACCTTGGAGTCTTGAAGTTAGTCTATGTGTATAATTATTTGGATAACTTAGTTATCTATAAACATTCGTTTCAGGACAATTTGGAACATATAAACTAAGTTAAGATTACAGGGAGCCGGACTGACCGTTAAGCCTACTAAGATGACGGTAGCCAAGCAGCAGGTATCTTTCTTAGGTCATATAGTGTCGAGTCACAGTATTCGCATTGACCAAGAGCGAACTAAAGCCTTACGGGCTTTGCCTCCGCCTACTGATAAGTGGGCAATTGCTAAATTCATAGGCATGGCGAACTACTTTAAGCGTTTCGTTCCCAATTTTTCTCAGTTGGCAGCACCCTTAAATCAGTTACGCCGGAAGGGCGCGCGTTTTGAATGGGGACCCCCCCCCCCCCAAGGAGGCTGCCTGTGAGCACATTAAGGCAGCAAGAACCAGTCCTCCGGTTCTTGGAGTACCCGATTTTAATAAAAGGTTTGTTATTCAAACTGACGCTTCTAATGCTGGTATTTCAGCCGTTCTCCTCCAGGAGTTTGAGGGGCAGAGACAGCCATTAGCCTATGTGTCTCATCGGTTGACTGATGCTGAACTTAAGTACTCTGTCTACGAGTGCGAGGCTTTGGCCGTTTTATTTGCTTTAGAGAAGTAGCGGTTCTACCTTGAACATCGGTCTTTCCAGTTAGAAACCGACAATTGGGCTTTGAGCTGGATGTTGGCTAGGCCACGTAAAACTGGCCATATTGCCAGGTGGGCAGTGAGTGTTTCAGCATTTCAGTTTGAAGTTAAACATGTGAGAGGCTCTGAAAATATCCTCACAGATGTCTTCAACTGGATGTTTGCCGAAACTACACCTAGTAAGGGAAACCAGCAGGTGGAGGGGGACAGTCTTAATTGTATGGTGTTGGGTGGAATTCCCCTTTTGTTTGATGATGTTGCTGAGCATCAGGCTCAGGACTCTGTTTGCGCCCCGATTAAGCAACGTGTGTTGGCAGGAGAGATGTCGGATGAGTATGTTGTTAAGAGTGGTATTCTCTGTAAGAGGGTGGGCGATGTTACAGAGTGCAAGATCTGTTTGCTTGTAGCTTTGGTGCTCCTGGTTTTTCGTTATTTTCGTGATTCGTTGGTGGGTGGCCACTTAGGTACTTATAAGATTCTCCAAAAAATCAAGGAGCATTTAACTTGGTCTTCCATGGACTGGGATGTGAGAGAGATGATATCCCAGTGACGCTTGTGTAATGTAGCCAAACCCAAGAATGTTCTTCAGCTGGGTTTGTTGAGTTCTGAACGAGAGTCCTATCCGACGCGCAAGCTCTACATTGATTATTTAGGACCTTTACCTAGTACTAAGAAGGGTCATCGATATGTGCTAATTATTATTGATGCTTTCTCCAGATTTATTGGCTCCTTCCGAGCCGTAACGTTACCGCTGCCAACACTATTTCTCATTTAACTAATTAATGTCTTCAGTGTTTTTGTCCCACCTAAGCAGCATGTTAGCGATAATGCTCCTGCTTTTCTTTCGGCTCCTTTCAGGGCCTTCTGTTTTCAGAACGTTGTCAAACATATCACGACCACCCTGTTTTATCCCCTGGGGTCCTTTGTGGAGAGAGTTAACCGAAATCTTAAGTCCGCTTTGATTAATTATCATCAGAAAACCCCTAGTCAATGGAAATCCAGTCTTCCTTGGCTTAGTTTTGCCTTTAATACCACCAGTCGTGAAGCTTTGCGAGCTACGACCACCTCCTTGATCCTTTCCTATCCCATTAATTCCCCTCTTTCGAACTTGTGGGGTATTCAAGATCTTATTCCAGCGTATATCAGTCCTCAAGTTATCAAGGAAAACTGGAAGCAGGCCAGACGTAATATACTCAGAGCCCATAATAAACAAGCTGAATGTTATAATCATAATTGAGAAACCTTTAAGGGAAGGCCAGTGGATCAAGTCTATGTCTGAAATTTCCTGGGGAGGCAGGCACTTGGCGGGAATGTTAGCAAATTTACTCCCCATTTTCTGGGGCGTTGCACCATCGTACGTATCTTAGGCCTGATAAATCTGTTGATCAAGGATAACTGTTCTGGTAAGCAGTATAGGGTTCTCCTTAGCCAAGAAGTTGAGATAGCTCAGGGGTTGAGTTTAAGGGGGGGAGGTTAAGCCATAGCTGGCTTGTTTTATGCGTTGCATTAGACATTGGTTGCTATTCTGTGTTTAGTGTCCCGCAGTTATCACGATTATGCTTCTTATACTCTGTCTGTGTGAGTGGCAGCAGCAGCATTTATCGATATTCGCACCTTTGTACTATCTTTGGCCTCGCGCTTCTAGTTTCTGGCTGTGCTGTGCGGGCAGTTGGTTGGTTGGCGTGCAGCAGCGAGGAAGTCTCCGTGGCACGTGTCTGGATAGGCCCGCTGCCGGCGTCCACGCGCAGTCAGAGTGTTCCCATTGCTTCAAGGTCCATGGCTCAGCGATCCTCGACAGCAAAGGTGGGTCTTTACTTAACCTACCAGCCAACCCCAACTGTTCACATTGTGATGTTTGAATTTAGTTGTGGGCTACTGGGACATTCCCGCGAGCAACAACGTTTGTTTTCAAGTTGGCGAAATTCTAGCTGCCCTCGTGTGGAGTTTAACTTAAATTGATTATTTTTGAATTGAAGTGCACCAGCGAAATCTTCTGCCTTGTGGCCGTTAACGTTCTGGTATCTTGCCCTGGACATTTACTTAAATTCAGGCAGTGTATTTTCCTCGTGTTGTGGCTGTCCAGCACGGTGTGTAGTCTGACAGTTGAAGGTGCAATTCGTTGTGGGCGCCGATACCTTCTACAAGTTCCATTGAGCTCCCCGTTGTGTGCTGGTTGGGTGGAGCGGAAGTTATCCTGTCGCTTGGTCCGTTGACTGTCTGGCAGTTGAGCTGCTGTCGGGTTGAGAAATGTTGGGCCAACTGCCTGTCTCACCTAAGGGAGCATTAGTGTTTGAGTTCCAGGCCAGCCCTTGGAAACTTCTGAGCACCATTGAATGTGCTGCCTCTTCTTATTTGTCCTTGTTGTTTGTTTATGTATGGCTTCTAGCCGATTTTAAATTAAACGTGTTTTGCCCTTGAGGCGTGAGATTGTTTGGGCCTTCAGCCTAATTTAGAGAAAAGTTCTAAGATAAGGCCGGCTGCCTTTTAAGTTCAAATTCCTGTTTTTGAGTCTTAAGTAATTGGCCTTCAGCCGATTTTAAACTAATGTTGTTTTGCCCTGAAGGCGTGAGACTGTTTGGGCCTTCAGTCTGATTTAAAGAAATTGTAGGATAAGGCCTTCTGCCTTTTAAAATTCAAATTCTTCTTTTTGAGTCTTAATTGGTTGGCTTTCAGCCAGTTTTAAATTAAAGTTGTTTTGCCCTTGAAGAGTGAGATTTAATGTTTCCTTTACTCTTGTAATGTTTGTAAAATGAATAAAGTAGTATGTTCTAGTGCAGCTGACAGCCACTTATTTTGGCCGCTTTCCACAAGTTAAACTATCTGTCCTGGCCTACGGGTATAGCAGGGGATCTCAGTAATATCGAATGAGGTTGAAAAACGTAGAATGATAAATTACAAATAATCTGGTGTGATGTCAGGAAGAGTAAAAATTGAAGAAACATCCCACAGAACTCAAATACTACGTGGTCATTAGACACACTGCCATAAAGGTCAACTCATGCATGAAAGAATAGAACAAAGGCATTTGATAATTTTTTCAAGATGTATGAATGGCATAGAACACTGCAGGAATGTTAAGGTTTCTTGGGAAGAAAGTTTTGGCACTGATGCATGGTGGAGGGGAGAGGGGACGACGATGACGATTAAATTGCTGTCGTCATCTGCTAATACCACAAGTTAATCTACATTCACCATGCTTCACCCATGTTACAGTATCGGATTTCATACATCTGCGTCTTCCTAGTTCTTATTTTATTATTATACTTTGTTTTCTTGGCACATTGCTAACTTTCTATGCCAAGTTGGTTTTTTTTATTGAATGTTCTTCCATAAGACAGGCTAGATATCTGAATGCACAGTACAAGGTAGGTTTTTCAGTAGCAGTACAGATGAAAAATTCAACACAGTGTGCATGTGTGTGTTTGTGTGTGTGTGTGGTACTGTAAATAAGAACAAAATTTATATATCAGTTTCTTAACAGTGAAATAGTCAGCACTATTGAAGAAAAAAATCAGCTATTTCTTACATTTTTTAGTACATAGAAAGAAAAGAAACAGTGGCTAAGGTGGAAAGACTCTGCCTAGTATTCCAGTTTTGTTCGACATGTTCTACATTTGTAATTTCTTTAGCAAATGTTAGTGACGATGTTCAGAAATGTTTAGCCCACACTTTTCCTAGTGATTCAGTTCCCAGTAATTTAACGTGGAATCGCTGTAAAGAACATCCTTTATGATTTAGCTTTGGCCATTTATAAGCTTATGTCGGTTCATGGCTCATGTCGGTACCAGTGGCGTGTGTCTCTTGGAAGCAGAGGAGATTCTCTGCGGTTTCGGGCAGCTAGTGGATATGGCAAAGACTGCCAGTGTTGCTTGCGAGATTAAGGCGGAGCTCACCACTTGCAGCATCGTCAACAGAACCGACTGTGGTCCTTTGGTGCAGAGCTGAGTGGAGGGCCTGAATCAGAGGCTCAGGTGGTTCTGTGACCGTGTAGGCTGCAGATTTCTTGACTTGCGCCATCGGGTGGTGGGTTTCTGGGTTCCGCTTAATAGGTCAGGAATCCACTACACACAGGAATCGGCTACACGGGTAGCGAGGGCTGTGTGGAAGGGTCTGGGCGGCTTTTTAGGTTAGGTCTCAGGGAACCACAGAAACGACGTCTGTCTAAAAGGGGACAGATAAAACACAGTATGTTAGTTGTAGAAACGATCGGTATTGTAGTTGTAAATGGTCGTAGCTGTGTTGGAAAAGAACCAGAGCTCCAAGCCCTTAATAGAAAGCACTGAAGCTGAAATAGTTATAGGTAAAGAAAGCTGGCTAAAGCCGGAAATAAGTTCAGCCGCAATTTTTCAAACGATCTAACAGGGTTCAGAAAAGATAGATTAAGTACAGTTGGTGGTGGAGTATTTATTGCTGTCAGAAGCAGTTTGCCTTGTAGTAGATAGTTCCTGCGAAATTGTATGGGTAAAGGTTATACTTGACAATCGGATTAAACTATTAAAGGGATCGTTTTACCGATACCCCAACTCAGAAGATATAGCTGCTGAACAGTTCAAAGAAAACATGTCTCATTTCAAATAGGTACTCAACTCATACAGTTATAGTCAGTGGTGACTTCAATCAACCCTCGATATCCTGGAAAAATTATACGTTTAAAGCTGGTGGTAGGCATAAGTCTCATCCGAAATTGTACTGAATGCTTCTTCAGAAAATTATTATGAGCAATTAGTTCATGAGCCTACTCGATGCGTAAATAATTGCAAAACCATACTTGACCTCTTAGCAACAAATAATCCTTGACAAATAGTGAGTATCGTGATGAATACAGGGATTAGCGACCACAAGACAGTTGCTGCTAGGCTGTATACCGTAACACCTACAACCATCAAAAAGAAATGCAAAGTACGAGTATATCTATTTAAGAAATCTGATAAAAAATGCTATCAACGCCGTTTTAAGAGACAGTCTTCACTTCTTCCTATCTGATCATGTATGTGTAGAAAAGTTGTGGAATGATTTCAGAGAGATAGTTTCAACAGCAATTGAGAGATATATACCACATAAATTAATAAGTGATGGTACTGATCCCCCATGGTACACAAAACAGGTCATATCGCTGCTGCCGAAGCAGCGAAAGAAGCATACCAAATTTAAGAGAACGCAACATCCCCAAGACTGGCAAAGTTTTACGGAAGTTCGAAATATAGTGTGAACTTCAATGTGAGATGCTTTTAATAATTTCCATAACGAAACTGTGTCTCATAATCTGGCAAAAAACCCAAAGAGATTCTGATCATACATAAAGCACACCAGTGGCAAGACGCAATCAATACCTTCACTACGCAATAACAACGGTGAAGTCACCGATGGCAGTGCCAGTAAAGCAGATTTACTAAACACGGTTTCTGAAACTCCTTCACCAAAGAAGACGAAGTAAATATTCCTGAATTCCAATCAAGAACAACTGCCAAGATGAGAAACAGAGAAGCAGATATCCTCAGTGTCGCAAAGCAGCTTAAATCACTTAATAAAGACAAGGGTCCAGACTGTATACCAGTCAGGTTCCTCTCAGAGTATGCTTGTTGATTCAATACCTCCATATTTAGCTATTATATAAACCACTGACTCACAGAAAGATCTGTACCTAAAGACTGGAAAATTCCTAAAGTCATACCAATACCCAAAAAGGGGAGTAATCCGTTGAATTACAGGCTCATATCACTAACGTCGATTTGCGGTAGGGTTTTGGAACATGTACTGTATCCGAACATTATGAAGTACCTCGAAGAAAACGATATATTGACACATAGTAAGTATGGATTCAGATAATATCGTTCTTGCAAAACACAAATACCTCTTTATACTCATGAAGTAATGAGTGCTATCGACAGGAGATATCAGATTTATTCCATATTTTTAGATTTCCAGAAGGCTTTTGACACCGCCCCTCACAAGCGTCTTCTAACCAAACTGTGTGCCTATGGAATATCGCCTCATTTGTGCTACTGGATTCGTGATTTCCTGTCAGAAAGGTCACAGTTCATAGTAACAGATGGAAAGTCATCGAGTAAAACAGAAGTAATACCCGGCACTCCCGAAGGGAGCGTTGCAGGCCCTCTATTGTACTGATCTATATTAACAAAATATGAGCAACTCTCTGAATTTATAGAGAATTGCAAAAGTGCTTACGAACTAGTAGAATCAAGGTCTAAAAGATTGTTTCTTAAATATATTATAGGTCAAATAATGGGTTCTGCCTACAGTAAACTTATCGTTAGAGATCACACTGAAGCATGGTCAGAAGTGAGGGAGATTCTCATGGAGAATTATGCAAACATTAGGAATCAGATTTCCATGCGTGCAAAATCTTTAATAACCAGCAAACAAGGGATGAACGTGTGGTGCAATGGGGAGCCCGAGTAGATTCTATACAGTTTCATTTCAGAGAAGCCATGAGGAGGGTAATGATGGCAGACATAATTCCAGGCAGTTGCGCATTGATATGAGAATTAGGGAGAGCTGTTTTTATACAGAGACGATTAGCGGAAGAATAAAGACAATAGTACGAGCACAGGGAGAGGGAATCACTTTGTCAGAATTAATTGATTTAGCATCGACGGAAGAGAGTAGAATCCACTCTTAAAAAGAAAAATATCGGCAGGTATGATATCCAAAGCAAATTAATGAGAAGGGGTGCTATAACTGCGGGAAGGTAGGGCATTTAGCGAGAGAATACAAAAGCAGAGTACAAATACGTAAGTTCAGCCACAACAAGGGGGCTCAATCCAAACCCATGAGAACTAAGCTACCCATAAAGGAAATAGATGTTGACCAAGTGCGAGGAAATGGTCCTCTCAGAGATTGTCCCCCACCAATAAGGTGCATGAAGTGCAACATAGTAGGACATTCCCCCCTTGTAATAGAGCGAAACCTGTTATGTCTTTCATATGCCACCACACCGGATACTATGCTAGTGAATGTAGTTGTAGTGAGAGCCGTTGGACCAACATACGTCATCTAGAGAATCCGGGAAATGGACCACGAATGTGATGCTGCAATTCCATTATGTTGTGATAGGAATAGTACGTACAGCAGACTGCATTAGTAAAAATGATTACTTACAATAGAGAGCAAGATAGGGCTGTTAGTGGACAGCAGAGCGCACGTAAGTGTAACTAAAGCTGAGGTGTTAAAGTAGAAAATAGTAGACACCAGAAAGGCAGTGAAGATAAGGAGTATCACAAATGAGGAAATTAGAAACGAAGGACATGTTAGAATAAACCTGCAGTCGAAAAGAGGTAAAGGATATTACCACGAATTCCAAGTTGTAAGGACACAAATTTATTTGCCATTCGAAGGGTTACTAAGAAGGGATTTCCTAGAAAAGCACAGGGTAGTGTTAGATTATGCACGTAAAAGCTTTAAGTTACGAGATGAATGGTTAGAGTTAAAGGAAGCCATAGAGTACGCACTGTTATCGAAGCCAGCTCGACTAGTAAACAGAGAACGGGACAGTTGAGCGGCAGTTACCAAACACGGACGAATGGGAGCGACACCGTTAGCAGATAAGCAAGGTTTGCAAGACGAAGGCCATGAGGATAGACATGGCAGTATCGAGAGACATAGAGGGAATCTCACAGGTAAAGAGAGTGTGCCATGGGTTGAAAGGGAATGTAAATACGGAAATTGGGAAGGATGAACAGGAAAGAAGAGAAAACGATAAATAAGGAAGGAAACCCGTTATTTAAAAGCTAAGGTCTATTTCGTGGAAAGTGAATTAGAAGCTGCCAAAAAGCAGATAGAAAAACAGAGAAGGGAAATAGCTCGTCCCAGGAAATCAGTTGAAGGTCAGGTAATTAAAATGAAGACCAGCACCGAGAAGCCGGAAGAACATAGGTTCACAAGAGGCAATCAGTGAAATGTAGCCAGCAGGGACAACCAGTAAAAGATTTTAATTATGATAAACGTAGCCAGCAGGGGCTCCCATCGCGAAAACTTACGATCGGTTCAAGGGAGGAAAGATTTGTATGGGTAAGGGTATCGAAAGTGAACAGTTCAGAAGTGATAATTCCGAAACAGGGGCGTGACTATCCCTGAGGCAATAGTAACAATGCAAGGAGGGACTGGTATTACTAGTATATTAAATAATCTCAAAGAAAAGGTACAATTTAGACATGCCAGAAGGGTTAGCAGAAGAATTTCCGCCACCAAGTACTTATAAAATGAGACAATTGTCCATCAGACTAAAGACAGTAAATACGTCAAGGCTCAGCATATAAAGAGAAAACATGCGAACAAAACATTTAAATACCGTGGAAGTACAGGCTCTCGAGAGGATATGCGCCACATATAATGATGTATTTCATTTACTTGGGAACGTATTGACTCATACTACAGTAGTTAAACATAGTATACCATTGATACCAGAAGCAAAAGGGATGATAATAAATCAAAGGCCGTATAGAATACCCCAGGCGCAGCAAGAATCGCTACAAAAGGAAGTAGAACGGATGTTAGCTGATGGGATAATATCCCATAGTACTAGCCCATGGAATTTCCCCATACTCGTATTGCCAAACAAACTAGATGCCAGTGGTCGGCAGAAATGGCGAATAGTAGCGGATTATAGGAAGTTAAACGACATTTCTTTAAATATGGTTTATCCCCTTCCCAGGATAGATGAGATATTAGACAGCCTGAGAAAAGTGAAGTATTTTTCCATGCTAGATTTAGCGAAAGGATATTATCAAGTGTTGATAGACAAAAAGGGCCGAGAGAAAACAGTTTTTAGCACTCCCACAGGACATTATTAGTACAACAAAAATGGCCATGGGACTAAAAACCGCGCCGTCGACGTTCCATGTAATCATCAGTTTCCAATAACGCTCATAATTTGTTTGTATGAAATTATATTTGTAGAAATTAAGATTTCATAATTTTGCAGGAATTGTATATTTAGTAACATGAAAAGCTGAGCATTCCAATATATTGAGACAGTTCCAGAGACAATATGCAAAATCACTATAATATACCACTTTTAAGTAATATGAATTTAATTTTTACGAAATGAATGAACTTAATACGAGGGTCACTCCAAAAGAAATGCACACTATTTTTTTTAAAATCCATCTTTTGTTCTACATGTTTGAAAGTTTTACAGTGTGTAGATACATCCTTTAGGAACAATGTTTTCATTTCTCCACATAATTTTCATCCCTGTCAACTGCCTTACGCCATCTTGGAACCAGCACCTGTATACCCGCTCGGTAAAATTCTGGACCAACCTGTTGGAGCCACTGTTTGGCAGCGTGCACAAGGGAGTCATCATCTTCAAACCTTGTTCCACGAAGAGAATCTTTGAGTTTCCTAAAAAATGGCTCTGAGCACTATGGGACTTAACAGCTGAGGTCATCAGTCCCCTAGAACTTCGAACTACTTAAACCTAACTAACCTAAGGACATCACACACATCCATGCCCGAGGCAGGATTCGAACCTGCGACCGTAGCAGTCGCTCGGTTCCGAACTGAAGCGC